>NC_143484.1:51593730-51893730 GCF_027475165.1 Benincasa hispida | reverse complement strand
TCGTTTATATAAACTATACGAATATATATATATACACACATATATGTACATTTATTCATTGGTTTGCATGCACAAGAACACTAATCATCTTCAACTCTTCTTCTTCGTGAAGTCCTAAATCTACCGCCGCTCCTGTCCATCGCCACCTTGCTTATTGCGCCGCCCTACCTATCGCCATTGACAGTCAAATCCACTGCACATCGTGCCGTCGATCATCCCGTGCCGGATCTGTTCGCCCAATGTTTGATCTATTCAATGACTATCCAGTCGTTGTCCAATAATAATAATATAAATAAAGAAGTGGAGAACAACATGAGGACCAAACCAACGCCGGATCTATTCAATTGAAATAAATAGAAGGTATAAGATAATAGTATAATATGAACCTATAATTAATGTTATCTATGTAAAAAGCCCTTGAACAAACTTCAAAAAATGGGCCAAGGAGTAGAGTCAATTCTACTAATTTTAACTCTCCTCCTTAGATCAAACATAACAGCCTTACGTAATTAAGGAGGATAATATATAAATGATACTTGGTTGGTAGTTGGTGTAACCTATTAAAGGTGAGGAGCCTTGTTGCCGAATTGGCAACCACTAGAAGTGTCACTCAATGATCAATCTACATCCATCTAGCACAATGATCAATTCACACGTTCACCAAAAAGAAAACACCACAACTCAATTTTAGTACATAAGAAATAACCATATTAAAGGGAAAAAAACCTTGAAAAGGACATAGCTCAACTTCTCATTGTTTTATTCATACTATTCTAAATAAATTATTATTTATTTATTTATTATTTGATTCCTATAACAAATTTACACTAATTTAATATTAATTTATCAAATACCATGACTATTTTTTTTTATAGTTTAAAATTAAAATTTACTAAACACTATTTTACTTATTTTCAACAAAATTGCCAACAATTATTTTAAAAGTTACAACAATCTCAAATGAAGCTTTAATATTGAAAATTTATCGAGAAGATCTTTTTTTGTCTGATAAATTAAATTTGAAATCAAGTGATAATTTTCACCATCTAATAAGTCTACTTTAGTCATTATAACTAAATTACAACATTTTTATATGCTTTTGCAGAGAATACATGTGATCACAATTTAAAAAAAAAGATTAAAATGTCCATAATAATAATATATATAAAGAAATGGAGAACAACATCAATGTTTTTTTTTATGTGAATCATAAAAATAATTATTTTTACGTACAAGAATTAGAGGCTTTAAAATACAAGATTGCTATAAGTTTAATGGGAAAAATAGATAACATCAACTTTTTTTTTTCTCCCTTCAGTTTTGTCTGTCCTTCAATCAGAACAAAATTTGATCATTTTCATCTTGTATAACAAATAATTTCTATCTTTTTAAAATATAATTTAAAGAAATAAAATGTATAATTGGTAATGTAAAGAAAATTATAAATAAATAACTTATAAAAAAAATCATAAACTCAATATCAACATATAAATAATTAAAACCTAAGTCAAAACGAGTGTAACTTAACTTATATAAACATATGCTAAGTATGAAAAAAAAAAAGAGTTAAAAATTACTTTTGGTCCCTGAACTTTCTCAAGAGTAACAATTTAGTCTTTGAACTTTGATTTTTGATGATTTAGTCCCTGTATCTTTCAATTTTGTAACGATTTGGTCCCTAAACTTTAGTATGTAACAATTTAGTTCTTGTACTTTTAAAATGGTAACAATTTAGTCCCTCACGTAAAAAAAAATTAATCAAAGTTAGATATCAATTTTTAATATTTTATGATGTAGACTTTATATTTTGTAAAAATATTGAGTCTCTAACAAATTAAAGGTTTATGTATGCATGAAATCTCATTAAATTTTATCATTAATTTCTACAATAGGGACTAAATTGTTATAAAATTTAAAGTACAAGGACTATATTCTTATATAGTAACGTATAGAGACTAAATTATTATAAATTAAAGTTTAGATACCCAATAGTTATTTCTATTAAAATTTAGAGACTAAAAGTAATTAGTCTAAAAATAATTTGTGATTCAAATTCCTATGCACGATTTTTTTTGTTTAAACTTGCGCCTTGGTCTACATATAAAAAGCACTCTTTCTAAGCGTTTGATCTAATGGGCCGGTGCGGCGAATATGGAGTTGCGGCCCAATATGAGCACAACTCGTAGGATTTCATTTATTGAAAATATAAAAATATATATTTTTTTGTTTCACATGTATATTAGGCCAAAATATAAATCAACATAGCTTGATGCTAATTAGCTTGGCCTTTCTTTATAGAGGTCTTAATGATTCGATCTTCTATTTTCACTATTGTTAACTTAAAAAAATATATTTATATAAATTCTAATTAAGAAAATAAAAAAATTGCACTCTACACAAATAAAAAAAAAAAAATCGCAAAAAGAAGAATACCGTCTTAAAAAATATTAATATTAAAGTACCAAAAAAACAACTATTTTCTATCACAAAAATGTTAATATCAACACTTGCATTTTAAACTTAGATTGCTCTTAAAATTGTAACTTTTTTTTATAAAAAAATTTATAATTTAAATCTAATTTTAAAGTCAAATAATACATGTTTTGTGTTAGTTGAATTATATATATATTCATATTGGTTATTATACCTATCTTTTTTTGTCTTTAAATGGTAATTTTGACATTTATTTAATGATCAATGTCAATTTGTACCTTAATTAAACTTATTTTTGTACCAAGCTTGATTCCATTGAATTAATAAATTAATGAGTGAATTATTAAAAAGTTAAAAATAGTGTGGAATGTGTATATACTAATTACCGTTCAATTATAATTATTTAGTGTATAGGTTATTATTTTCTTTTTTTTTTGGGAGAAAGTTGTGGTAAATTTAGAAGAGATTTAACTAATTTTCTCATAAGTAAATAATTTCAACCAATTTGATAATTAAGTCTATAGATACTACTTCCATATTCAATTTTTTTTTATATTTTATTTTATTTCCTATCTACCAATTTAGAAAACCAAACTAAAATTTCAATCCTAAAAAGTAGCTTTTGAAAATTTGTTTTTGTTTTAAAAAATTAACTAAAAATTCAACAATAATTTTCCTAAAAAATAGGAATGAAATAGATTTAATTTAAAAAAAATGAAAAGTGGTTTAATATTACATAATTATCAAATAACAATATCTAAAAGATGTATTAAACGAAAATTTTTTTACTAAGAGACAAGAAATACAGAGGGTGAATGAAAAAGTCGACACGTAGAAATCTACAGTGATTTCCATCGCAGAGCTCTGAGTCGTGTCGTAATTTCGCGGCCTCTTGTTAATGGCTACGGGCTTTTGGCCTTTTGTTCCTACTCTTACACGCAGAATAGGAACTTGACGAAGAAGAAGAGGATGATGATCGGTTTGAGCATTCAAGGCCTATTAGATTTGTTCGTCGCCGGAGTTTCTCTCGTCATCGGTTTGGGAATTTTCGCTCTTATTGCTTCCATTCTTTGCTCTGCTGCTTTCTTGAACTGTGCCAAGGATGTTTCCTAATCCAGCTTTCCATCGGAGGTACGCTATTCTCAATTTTCATCGTGTTCCGATTCTTTTCGTTGTCTGTTTGTTCTGAATCTTTAAGAGTAATATTGATTTCAACGGTAACAAAAATGGCAAGTTGAATTGATTGCTCGTTTGTTGCTTTTTCTTCCTTCGAATTTCACCGGGAAAAGATCGAATGCTTTGGTAATTAAACTTTGATTGATGAAAGGGAAGGGATGGATGCAATTGGATTTGAGGAATTCTGTAATTAGTTTTTCTTTTTCTTTCTCGAATACACCATACCACGGATCCCATCCGGATCCGCGACGAACCCTAGAGGTCTGTAGAACCCTAGCACGCGAGGCTCCGAATACAATGCGATATTGAAAATGCCTTTACGAAGAAGGTCCTCGATAATCCTCTCAATCACAGCCTTACCTAAACCAAGCCCTTGGAAGGAAGGATCCACCACCACATCCCATATAATCGCGTTGAACACGCCGTCGCCTGTAGCCCTAGCGAACGCCACCGGCCGTTGCGTTTTACCGTATTGGATCCAGAGCAAGGCGTCCGTGTTCTCCAACGCGATCCTGATCTTATCCGGATCGCGTTTGGGGAATCCGACGGCGGCGAAGACCGAGTTCAGATGGTCGAGGTTGAGGTCGGAGACGGTACGGTGAAGCACGAAGCCGCGGGATTCGAGGTCCTTGTCGGAGACGCTATAGCTAGAATTCGCCGGCGACGCTTGGGCGGAGGCGGAGACGGCGACGTTACGATGATGGGGGAAGATGGGGTTAGTGAGACGAAGAGAACAGGAGAAAGGGGCGGAGGTGATGGCGGGGAGTAGCATTGTTTGAGGAAGTTAGAAAAGAAGAAGAAGAAGAAGAAGAAGAAGAAGAAGAAGACGGAGCAATGGGAGAAGTGAAAGTTATCTGAAAATGGAAGCAATGGTTGGTGTAAGGGAAGCCATGGAAGTGAGTTCAGAGAGAGGTTGGAATTTGTGGTGGTAATGGCGGCTTCGTATGTAAGATACAGAGCAGTCGTTTGGACTGGGAATTCTAGCTTTTCCACGGATAAGTGGGCCTTTCATTTCGGACGTGTCAACAAGAAATCACTCTTTGATTGCACTTTGATTGCATTTGTGTGCATTCCATCCGTTCATCATAGGCTATATTGACCTTTCATCGTTCGAGTATAATTTGTCTAGTGACAAACACCTCTAACGTCTTCTTTTTATTATTATTATTTTTTTGTGTGGAATGCTCGAAGATTGCTCGTACATAAAACCTCCCTATTTCAGCATATTGCTCACCACTTCACGATGGTTTGAACTCGAAAAGGAAAAGGAAAAGGAAAAAAAAGTTATGGACATAGCTGCAATAGTTGAAGATTTAACTTATAATTTGCCTCTTTAGTAACCATTTGGTATTTGAAAATTAAGTATCTCATTTTTTTTAACAATATTTTACATTTTTCTTGAGTAAAATAGTTAAGTTTTCAAAACTTAGGTTTGGTTTTTAAAACATTGGGAAAAGTAGATAATAAAATTTAGAAATGAGTGTTTATAAGCTTAATTTTCAAAATCTAAAAAACCAAAAATCAAATGGTTACTACCACAACGCCTTAACAATTGAAATATTTTATTATTTTAGTAAATTTTATTGTGAAAATTTATAAGAAATAGTTTTTTCAAGTTTTCACTCTATAAAATTAGCATGTTTTTTGAACACTCATTCAAATAGTTTTTCTGTCCATCTTGAACGAGATCGACATTGAGATTTACATCTTGCTTGTTAGCCATCAAGATTCAGTTAATATTTTCTATATAATCTTTCCTTATACCAAATCGTATATATTTTTAGATTTTCTCGCAAATAGCTTATCTTTACCAAATATTATAATATAATTTTTCAAATATTTAGCTCAATTTATATTTTCACAATTAAATGAATTTTTAAACTTTTAAATGAATTTACCAATTATACAAATTGATCTCAAGTGATTACATTTTAATTTTTAAAATTTTGAGAAAGATTAAATTTTGGAAAAAAATGGTAAGTTAAGAAAAATATATAAAATCTCGATATTACTCTCGGACATATTAACGCCAAAATTTTATATTTTTGAGCTTTCTCGATGAATTTTCGGACAAATTAGAATCGAGATTCTATATATTTCTCATATTTTATTTAATATTTTGTACATTTGTTTTTTTTTTCTCAAAATCTAAAAATTAGAAGTCAATCACTTGAAAACCATTTGGATAATTCAGAAATTCAATATAATTGTAGAAGAGAAATTGGACGAAGCATTTGAAAAGTTATAATATTTAGTTGAATTTGTAGAAATTATGAAAATGTATAAGATTTGGTATAAGATTTTGGAAAATTATATAATATTTGAAAAAATTCTCTATTTCTGACAATTTTCATTTTATTGTGTCAAAATGAGTTTAGTTGAATTGAATGAAATTATTTATTAATAATAAAAGGGTTTGTAGTTCATATGCCCCATTGTTCTAAATTACCGTTGATTTTTACCTTGAGATTGGTATGCAGAATGTATTCTACGTTGAGATTTTAAAAAGTTTTTGAAAGGTATATAACAGATAACGAAATCTGTATGCAAAGGTAAAAACTGCAATATAAAAAATGGTAAAGGGTAGTTCTGTTTTGGAACAACGGAAAAAAAAAAAGGAAAAAAAAGGAGGAAAAAAAATAGTGAAAACGGTTCATAACATAATATATATGAGCAAAACGAGTAAAAAGTTCACTGAAGTTATTATATTTTCCTCAACAATTCTCAAGCATTGAAACAAAATTCAAGCCTACAAATTGGAATATGTTATTGCTGATTAAGATAACTTTCAATGTCGTGTGTGTTTGGATTGGATCCTAATTTGGTTTTTGTACCGTTTCTTTAGATTGTCTTGTTGAGTTGAACTTTTAACTGGTACGCTTGCACCACCTTTAAGCAATTGAATTAACCCACTCAATCTATCCGAGTCTACCAGCTGTTCTAGAGATTGGAAAATAAAAAATATATCCCCCTATTTCATTAACACATTGGCACCTCTCCAATAATAACAATAATTAAGATAAAGCAATTTGAACGGCAAATTTTGATTTTTTCTTCCTTTACACCAACGAATTTCTATAAATTAGACTGTCTTGGTGACACCACACAAGTAAAAAGATACCAGAGTACCATAACTATTTTGCTTTTATAGTTTTTCAAATTTAGTCCAAGTAATCCTTTTCACATAGAAAAAGACTCTGTAAATTTGTTTTTATAATGTTTTCAAAAATTATAAAGAGAATGCTAGTAAAGGCCCCCTTTTTTTTTTTTTTTTTTTTCCAATCTCATTTTTGAAAAATTAATTATAATCTAACAGCATAATATTTTTCTTAAACATCTTTTTTAAGGAAATTGTTGGAAATAACCTTCAAAAGTTGTATTTTTCACAATTAGCATCTATTTTGGCATTTGGCAATTCGATCCTCGAGATTTAAATAAAAATTTATCTTCATATATCCAAACTATTGATTTTTTGGGCTTTAAGATTTTTTTGGGCTTTCTTAGGGTTGATTTCGGTCATAAAGGACCAAGAAAAAATCACTATAACAAATTGCCAAAAATGGTTGCTAGTGGGGTGTTCATGGATTGTATTGGGTTGGGTTGAAAGACATTTTAGACCCAATTCAATGTTCGGGTTAATTGGGTCATTTATTTAAAATTCTATTCTAAAAAGAAACAAAACGTAAATATGTAAAAATCTAATTTAATTATTTTCATATATTGAATAAAGATTAACAATTCAATTTCAATTTATATATTTATAGAGTGAAAAAAACTATTTTTAAGAGTTGTTGGAGAGTAAATTATTCAAAAAAAATATATTGGAATTAAATAAAATTAAATTCAATACATGCATAAATAATTGTATTATAAGTAATATTTTTTTAAAAAATTAATAATAAATTCGGGTTGATTCAGATTGGTTTGGGTTATATTAGGTGAACCCATAAACTAATCAAACCTATAAAATTTTCATTTATTTGAACTCAACCCAACCCAAATGAGTTGATAACCCAACTGGTTGGGTTGGGTTAATCGATTTTTTCGGGTCATCGGGTTTTTTGAATACCCCTAGCTGCTAGTTGTGAAAGATAAAAAGGAAATTGTCAAAAATAGCACATTTAAGTTTTTACTTTACAAAACTAGCATCCTTTTTTAAAACTTCTCAGTCTATCTCGGACGTCGACTACGAGATTTTAGTTAAAAAAATCAACTTTTGACTGTTTGGGACTTTCTCGGTACATCTTGCCAGATTATACACCGAGATTATGTGCATCTGTGTTAATCCGAAGCAAAATACCACCAAGATTTCATATGAAATCTCGAGCATAATTAATATCGAAATTCATATATTTGAGCTTTTTCGGTGGAATCTTGGGCAAGATTAACCTCGAGATTTTATCTATATCACAAATCTTACCCAATTTTTCGAAAAAATTCATCTTTTTCAAAATTAAAAAATGTTCAATCAATTTGAAAAATCTACTTTGATAATTGGAAAACTCCATTTGGATTTTTGGAAAATCATATAATTGTGAAAACAACTATGCTAAAAATTTGAAAAGTTACATAATAATTTGATATAATTTTAATTAACACAACAAAATTTGGAGAAAATTTGAAAATAAAATAAGATTTGGGATGATTACATAAAAAAAAATCAATAAATCTTGGTGTATCATTAGGCTGGATGTATGGTCTAAAATAACTGATAATTGAAAAAAAAATTGATTTTTTAACTAATTTCGGTGTTCGATATGAATCGAGAAAGACTATTTTTACAAATTTTTAAAAAAAGTGTCAATTTTGTAAGGTGAAGTTGTAAATGTGCTATTTTTTACAATTTCCATTCCCCTCTAGCTTTGCTTTGCAAAATCCAAGCCGATGGTGTGTGAAAAGCCGCTTGAAGACACGGCCATGACATGAAAACAGAGAGAAAAAGACAGAGAAGAAACTCAAAAGTTGGTATTATGCTTTTTAAGGATCGATATCTTTGATTATTATTACCTCCATCCACTTTCGTTTGGTTACTTGCTCTAATATTTTTATCCTCATACACCCAATGAGGGCTCAACTCTCTAATATTCTTTTTGGGTTTCGTTTGGGAAAGGGAAGGAAGACCCAACAACCAGACCAATATTAGTTGTTGCATCTTCTCTTGACTAAATCACTCTAACGCAGCCATGCAAGAAATCAGCTTCTTCTATAAAAATTGGATGCCCATTCCCATCTCTCCCACTTTCTTAAACCCCTAAAAAAATGGCAATCTCAAATAAAGTTTATGGAGTGATGATGATAATGCTTTCTGTTTTCTTTGTTGTGAGCCACAGCTTGTTTGAAACAGGGGAGCCCCGATTGACATTGGATTATTATGCCAAAACTTGTCCCAATGTGTTGCAGGTTGTGAGGAAAGAAATGGAGTGTGCTGTGCTTTCTGAACCACGCAATGCAGCTTTTGTTGTCCGATTGCACTTTCACGACTGCTTTGTTCAGGTTCATTTCATCATTCAATTCACTTTTTGTTTTGGTACATCTCTTTATTATACTGAAATTGTCTTGCTTCTTCAAATCAGAGCTTGCATTTTAAGTTTATGGCCTCACTTAGCTTTCGTGAAGCCGGACTTATTTGATAACGTTCTTGTTTTGGATTTTCGGAGTCTTAGTTCTTGTTTGTTTGTTGTTTTCTTTTTCTTTTGAAAAAGAGAACAAAAATATGTAAGGTAATTGTTTGTTTGTTATTACTTTTGGTAAAGTTTAGTCTCTAAATTTTGAAGTTTGTGTCTATTTGGTCGCTAAACTTTTAAAGTGATTATAAGTTCCTAAACTTTTAATTTGTGCTTAACAAGTCCTAATCCTTCAATTTTGTGTCTTATAGGTCCTTGATAAATTCAAAATATTTTTAAAAACTAATTGATCTATTAAGTTTGAATATGATATCTTATGAAACTTATAATTTTCAATTTTGAGATTAGCATATTTGTGATTTTAAAAGATTCGAATGCTCAGGGGTGAAACTTATAATTTTGAAAGTTTAAGAATCAAATAGACACAAATTTTGAAGCTCAGAGAGTAATGAAGTTTGAAACTAGAATTCCGTGATTTTTCCCTCTCAAAACTTGGCTTGAATTTTTAAATATTTTGTGAAAAAGTGAATCATAAAACAAAGAAGCTCATAGGTGGATGTATTGGTTTTTATCTTGTTTTTATTTTATCGAATTGAAAATATAGGCATGATATTCATGTGAACCGAACTCACAATTGTTAGGATTTGAATTAGGGGTGCGACGGATCGGTTCTGCTGGATGACACTATAACATTACAGGGAGAGAAAAAGGCTTCCATCAACATACACTCCCTCAAAGGCTTTAGAATCATTGATAGGATTAAGAACAGCCTTGAATCAGAATGCCCTGGGATTGTTTCTTGTGCAGATATACTCACTATTGCAGTTAGGGATGCAGTGATTCTGGTAATTATTAACCCAAACTTTAAGCTTTCAATTGCACTTCTTGTTTTTTGTTTTCTGAAATTTATGCTTGTTCTCCCAAATCCGTTAATATGATTTTCACATTTCTTAAAGAAACACTTGAATTCTTAGTCAAGTTCTAAGAACAAAAACAAAGAAAGGGGATAAAGGGACAAAGAAACTTATTTGTGGAAATAGTGCTTCTAAGCTTAATCTTCAAAAACAAAAAAACTAAGACCTCGTTTGGTAACCATCTTGTTTTTTTATTTTGGTTTTTGAAAATTAAGCTTATATTCTCTCATTTTCTTACCCTGGTTTGCATTTTTCTTAAATACAAGAGTTGAATTCTTAGCCAAATTCTACAAACAAAAACAAGTTTATAAAAACTACTCTTTTTAGTTTTCAAATTTTGGTTTGATTTTTAAAAATATGGGTAAAAAGTAGATAACAAAACAAGAAACCTAGAGGTGGAAGGGGTGTCTGTAGGCTTAATTTTAAAAAATTAAAAATAAAAAACCGCATAGTTACTAACCAAGGCTTAAATGGTTATTAAACGAGGAGGGGATTATGGAAACATATCATTGTTCTTACTTCTTAAAAATTATATTCTGGATCTAAAATCATTGATGAGTGTGACAAGTGCTAATGATGGAATTGTTTGCTTTGCAGGTGGGTGGCCCTTACTGGGATGTTCCTCTTGGAAGAAAGGACTCCACAACTGCAAGTTATGAACTTGCAAACTCAAATCTTCCCTCTGCCAATGAGGGACTTCTCAGCATCATCTCCAAGTTTCTTTATCAGGGTCTCTCTGTCACTGACATGGTAGCTCTATCAGGTATTACATTTGTGAAATTTTATCTATCAACTTTGGTGATAACTATTAGATTGTATAGTTTGGTTATCGAGTTTATGTCCCTAGACTTTTTAAGTTGTGTTATATATGTAGTTCTTATACTTTAAGAAGTGTCTACTGAATCCCGCTTCATTAATCTATGCAACTTCGATATTTTAACACTTTCTTGGCACATTTGCTGTTTTAGCTAGGAGGTGTGTGGTGGCTTCATTTTAAGAAGATTCAAACTTTTAATAATTTATGGAGCTAACAAGAATGACCTTTTTCTTCATTGGGTTTAACAATTGCAAGCAAAAAGAATGAATCATCAACCTTTGAAATGGTAATCAGTGTCTTGTTTACCGAGCTACTCATATTAGCGCTAACAATAAAGATCTAACAGACACGAAATTGAAAGTTCATATTCTATTATAATCTTTATAAAGTATGCGGACTTAGATAAACATAATTTTTGTGATACAGGACTAACTGACAAAACTTTAAAGTAAGTTCATGCAACCTTACCGTTGCCTTTCTAAATTTTGTGATATATTGAAAATGTTAGCAAAACTATGAAAGCTAAAACAAGTCATTTGTAGAAAGATTTGGGCCAGTTTAAATCTTAGGAAACAGAAGCTTATAAAGGTGAGTTTGGAACTTGTACTTTCCAGGAGCGCACACAATCGGAATGGCGAGGTGCGAGAATTTCAGAGAAAGGATTTATGGGGATTTCGAAGCAACTTCAGATACTAACAACCCGATTTCGAGGTCATATATTGAGAAGTTGAGGTCAATTTGCCCTCTAGTAGGGAAAGCAGCAGAGAACAACATAACAGCAATGGACAATGTGACACCTGAGCTGTTTGACAACTCTTATTTCCACATGTTGATGAGAGGAGAAGGGGTTTTGAATTCAGACCAGGAATTGTATTCAAGCCTTCTGGGCATGGAAACAAGGGCATTGGTGAAGAAATATGCTGCTGATCCACTTGCTTTCTTTCAGCAATTCTCTGATTCCATGGTGAAGTTGGGAAATATTACCAATTCTGATAGCTTTTTCACTGGGGAAGTTAGGAAAAACTGCAGGTTTATCAATACATGAGAACAAGGGGGGAAAATTATTTGTTGTGTCTCTTTTTTTTATAAAGGAATAGTTCTGATATTATACTTATAAAATGTTCATTTTGCAAATTGTATGAGTATGAGTGGGTCTGGGTGTAACCATTCTTAAAGCATAGGAGTTTGATGTAAAACACAGGCAAATCACAATGTATGCTTTTAAATTTTATATCTTCTATACATTATATATGAAATTCTGCATTTGTTTCTTTGGAATTTTGGTTCCTATTGACTACTGCTAGGAAATATTTTTCATATTGCGGCCCTCTGTAAAATAACCATTCAATTTTCTAAAAAGAATAAAATTACTTGCCACGTGGCAAAATTTAATTGGGCAATTGGTTGTCAGCATTTAAGATTTTTTTCTTTTTTTAAAAAAATTTTATTATTATTTTCTTAAGCTTCGATTTAGGAGAAATAAATGCAAAAAGAGTGGAGCAATTTTTTTTTTTTTAATATTAAGTATTTGTCAAAATCTTGATAGTAGTTAGTAGAAAATGTTTGGTTGTTGGAAGGCGAAAACAGAAAATTGAAACTGAGGTGGTTGTTTTTAGATAGTATGTAACAATTTGAGTTCAAGAGGGGTATATGAATGAATCGGTATCACGGATCCTAAGGACATGAAAGTATGGTTAAGAAAGGTTTAAAGTTACTATCTATACTAACAAGGTGCATCTTTATTTTTTCGGTGGCTTAATCATAAGAACTCCAAGCACGTTTTATGTTAAAAATTTCTACAATATCATAAAATATAATAACATATAACAAAAATAAATCTAAAATACAATATCAAACTTTTTTGTTAAAAGTATAAATCTGTACTAAAAATTTTAAATTCAAACTACGAATTTCAATTTTTTTAAAAAACCCATCTCCTAAATGCACGTTATCTTAAATATAATAGAGAAACTGTAAAGGATGTCAAATATTGTGAATTGATTTTGAAAAATATCTACCTTTAATAGTGAGAAACGTGTGTATATCTATTAATTTATTTTTTCCTTTTTTGCCCTCTAACTAACTTGTAAGCCAACCTTCACGCCGTTTTTTTTGTTTTTTTTTTAAAAAAAAACTTTAGGTGGTTTATTTGTTAGTTTTGATTTAGATTCTTTTGGACCTTTGTTGGGATATTTTTATTTTTATTTTTTACTTGTTTTGAATTCTAACTAATATTTCATTTTAATTAACCTGCATAGTTTTAATTGTAGGGGTCTTTTTAAATATAAAAAATATTTAAAAGTATTTATACTTTATAACTTAAAGTTTCAAAAGTATAAACTTTTGTGGAGCTTTTTGTTATAAAGTGTAAATGTTTTTAGGATTTTTTTTTATTTATAAGAATTTACTTTTATTGTATTTAACCAACGTGTGAATTGCTCCTTGAAAAAAAAGGAGAATAAGAATACAAATTTGTGGCTTGAAGCTTCTCAAACAACCATTCGACACAAAGATGAATTGAAGTCCATTTTATCTTAAGAATTTGCCAAAACAAACTACTCGTCCACCACCGTCTCTGTGTTGTAGCCCTATCAATGACATCCTCATCTCTCTAAAACCTCCCATTGCAAGAACTCTACCTATCAAACACCTCATCTCTCTCTTAATTCTTCCTCCCTCTTTTAGATTTTGCTGTTTAGACTACTTTGCGAACATGATATCCATGCACAACTAATTAGAGTATTTTGTAGTGTGATAGGTGGGATGAAAATAATCAATACTCTGACTTTAATTTTAGTTTCTTTCCATGTGCCATGTGACTCCGATTTTGAACATTTCAGAGGGTGTATTGGGAGAAGTTGCAACTTGGTGGTAATGAAGGTATTTTCACAATTGACTATGCATAGGAATAGATCGAATAAATGTAACCTAATTATATATATATATCAAAGACAATGGATGCTTTCTAGTTTATGTTAGTTTTGTTGAATGTGACAATATCTTAACTACACCATCTATGTATGGTAACAATTAGGACATAAATGACGTACCTACAACACATCCACGACACAAGCTCTGTCTGGACAGTCACGGCAATGAATTTGGACAGTGGTGGGCTAGTCGACGAGGCTAAACTACAACAGAATAGGATGAACTCAAGTGAGTTAGTTGGATAGTCGTAGAGTGATAACTTGTACAAATACTATTGGGTGAAAATTTAGATTTCAAAATAAGAGGGAACCGACCTTTGGTTGGAGAATCTCACATTGGACAATTTTGATTTGGAAACCTCCTTTTTGTACTCCAACTTTGGGCTTTAGGTTTGGGCCCCAAGGGGTACCCATATTTTGGAGGGAGTGAGGAGATAGACCAATGTGGGCTCGGTGGACGTCCTACATGCGCGCCGCGGTCGGTCAACTGTTGCGATGTGAGACGTGTGTGTGTGATTATTATTATTCTTATTTTAAAATTGGAAAAAGAAAAGTCCTCTCCGGCGAGTCTTCTGGTTGAGTCTTCCACGCGAGTCTTCCGGCCCCTTGCACATTCTGAGGCTCTCCGTCTCTTTCTCACTTGATTGTTCCATGCTGAAAGCCTATAAAAGGCGTGACCCTCAGCAGATCATTCACACAACTTTTCACTTCTATTCGAAAGTTCTCCTCTCCTCTCATACTTTTTCGGCTGTTTTATCCTGGGGACGACGTGGCAGTATTCTTGACTTGCTTGCACACTTGGGCAGAGCCACAAAATGTCTTAAAGAGAACGAGCTTCGCAATTCAGCCAATAACGAGTTTCTGTTTTGTAGGATTTGTTCTTTGCTCAACCGCCGTGCCTTGACCATTTGCTGTTTGTCGTCTGAGGGTCTTGTCGTTTCCAACAATTTTAAGAGGAGTTTACCGCCACATCACTAATGACCCTCACTAGAAACAACGACGTTATGACTTTTGACCTTAACTGTCCATTCCGGTTCGAAGGAGCGAACTTCAAACAATGGAAGTAAAAGATGCTGTTCTTTCTCACCGTCAAGAAAGACACTTGTACCAGAGATAAGCCGATTGTCACTTTAGAAGAACCAACTGAACAACAGATAAAAGAAGCTGTTGACTGGGAGGAGAAAGACTTCCTTTGTAAGAACTTTATTTTAAATAGTTTGACTGATGATCTGTATGACTACTACAGTACAATGAAGACAGCGAAGGAGGTCTAGGATGCCCTCCAAAAGAAGTACGACACCAGGAGGCCGAGTCGAAGAAATATACTGTTAGCCATTATCTCAAGTTCCAGATGACGGATGACAAATCCGTGGAGGCTTAATCCCATGAACTCTAGAAGATAACCCACGAAATAATTACTGAAGGTATACATCTAGACGAACAATTCCAAGTTGCTGTTATTATTGATAAACTGTCCCCTTGTGGAAAGACTTTAAGAACACTTTGAGGCATAAGACCAAGGAGTTCTCCTTGGAGAGTTTTATCACCCAGTTAAGGACCAAGGAGGAAGCTCGGAAGTAGGACTAGAGGGAGGAGGTGAACGTAGTATCTGGGAAACCCACCTTTGCCGTGGTAAAACCCTGACCAAAAATCTAAGGGGACAAAGAGGAAAGGTCAAAACCATGGCTCCAGCAACTAGAACCAACAGAAAAAAATATAACCCTCCTCAGAAGAAACGATACAGTTTCTGTGCTTTAATTGTAATAAACCTAGGCATATGGCTAGAAACTATAGGAATAGGCTTCGTTCTGCTGGTTAGGCAAACCTGACAGAAGAATCGTTAGTTGCCATGATCACAGAAGTAAATGTGATCGGTGGTTGTGAAGGGTGGTGGATAGACACTGGCACTATGCGCTATGTCTGTTAGTCTATTTAAAACTTATACTGAAACTAAGGATAAGAATATTCTGTTGGGGGATCACCACTCCATGAAAGTTGCTAGAACTGGCAAGGTGGAACTGAAGTTTACCTCTGGGAAGACCCTCACATTAAAGGACGTCTTGCACACTCCGAAGATAAGAAAGAATTTGGTCTAGAGCTATCTCCTTAGTAAACCCGGGTTTACTCAAACTATAGGGGCATACCTATATACTCTTACCAAAAATAATGTATTCGTAGGGAAAGGATATGCAATTGAGGGAATGTTCAAATTAAATTTAGACCCCAATAAAATGAAATCTTCAGTGTATATGTTGTGTTCTATGAATGTTTGGTATGCTAGACTTTTTCATGTGAATAAGAATTTAATTAGTAACATGATTAGACTGAAAATGATACCTAAGTTATCCATGAATGATTTTGATAAATGCGAGTATTGTAGTCAGGCTAAAATTACTAAAACTCGGCATAAATCTGTATTTGGGATTTCTGAGCCTTTAGATTTTATTCATTCTGATTTATGTGAATTTGATGACATCTTGACTAGGAACAATAAAACATATTTCATTAATTTTATTGACGACTACTCTAATTTTACTTTTGTATATTTGTTGAAAAACAAAAGTGATGTTTTTGATGCCTTCAAACTTTTTTTTTTTTTTTTATGAAATGGAGAATCAATTTTAATGAGTATGACTCAGACAATTTTAATAAGTTCTTTAATTCACATGGAATAATACACGAAAAGACCGCACCTTATTCTCCTGAAATGAATGAAAAAGCCGAAAGGAAAAATAGAACTTTAGTTAAGCTAGTAGTTGCTATTTTACTTAGTTCAAGAGTGCGTCTTATTGGTGGGGTGAAATCATCTTTACCGTGTGTTATGTCCTAAATAGAATCCCAAAGTCTAAAAACAAAAATTCACCTTACAAAATTCTCAAGAATAAGAAAGGAAACTTGTCCTACTTTAGAACATGGGGATCTTTAGCCTTTGTAAGGATTCCAGACCAAAAAAGGAGAATGTTGGCTAGTAGAGGTTACGAGTGCGTCTTTATAAGTTGTGCCTTAAATAGTAAAGCCTATAGGTTTTATGATCTAGTGAACCAAGTGATCATTGAGTCAAACGATGTCGACTTCTTTGAAGATAGATTTCTTTTTAAATCAAGGAATAGCGGGGGCTCGGGATCAAGTGGTCTAACCTTAGTTAAAAATCCTAACCTTAGAGAGGAAACTGACCCATAACCTAGAATAAGCAAAAGAGCTAGAACCGCCAAAGATTTCGGAAATGACTTCCTAACCTATAATGTAGAAGAAGATCCTAAAGATTTGAGAGCTTCCCTGTCCTCACTAGATGCCAACCTATGGCAAGAAGCCATAAATGATGAGATGAACTCACTTGAGTCAAATAGAATTTGGCACTTAGTAGATTTACCCCCAACTGCAAGGCAATAGGGTGCAAATGGATCTTAAGGAGGAAACTTAGACCTGATGGATCTGTTGACAAATTTAAAGTTAGGTTAGTGGCAAAGGACTTTAGAAAAAGAGAAAAAGTAGATTTCTTTGATACCCTTGCTGGGGTTGATGCCCTAAAGTTTCGTGTCCTGTAGTTCGTAAATAGTTTGTACGAATGCTTGTGATGTATAATATATGATATTTTACTTCCCTTCTTGATTTTGCTCAGTTGAATGTTTTATTTGCTTTACCACAAACCAATAAACCTAAAATTCCTGGTTATCTTTATGTGACTTAAACTTGTATGTGGTGACATACAAGTGGATCATGTCTTAAGGGATAACCAAAATGGTCTATAGTATATGGATATAGGAGGGAAACCTTATCCTAGTAACGCTACAGATGCGACTCGCTTTGTGGAATAGTTACAGGTGTTGTGACTTGTCACAGATGGTTTGATCCTGATCATTCGTGTAGGGGACAAGCGAGCGGGGGCGTCTTATACAAAGAGTTTGTATAATACCTGACCACGAAGTGTTAACGTCTTGTTATATAACACCATTCATGACAGGGACTTCACTTCACTAGAATGACCATAGGTTGACCTCAATCCTGAGTAAGTTGGAAACTCCTGCCATTGAGGGCGGTCCTTTGATTTGCATGGGTGCAAGTGGCCAGGTCGCCGACTCAAACCTACCACTTTGGGGATTCGTTTGATTTGGGAGCTGGGAACTCAACTACACAAGATGAAATTCACTTCTTCCCCGATGCAGGGGCAAGTAGATAGATAGCTCCCTTAAGGGCTGATTCCAGTGCTTGAACGATGTGAGGCCACACACATTCTCTTGCCTGAGAGGTGTTCACACATAATTGGACTATGTTGTATTGTTCATTAAAGAGATCAGTGGTACTTAAAAAGTGAGATGTAACTACAGAGGCAAAACGGTAAATTGGCCTAGTTGTACTTACGAGCATCTGTGAAGGGTCATCGTACTCATGATTGGTTATATCCGATGGACACAAAAACATATATGTGGTAAGAAGAGTTCAGTTGTCGGCCTTTAGTGGAATGCCTGGCAGTTAACAGATGGTGGATCTCGTGGCTAAAGAGTTTAGTAAGCTATTCATGTACCGTTGGAGCTTCGAGCCATAGGTCCATAAGGTCCCCTTGGTAGCTTGGATAAAGTTGAGAATAAGTTTTTGGGTCAGTTTGAAATGTTCAAATTGATAAGAGGGAGTTCGATTATATATGATATAATTGAACTTGTTAATTATATATGATATAATTGACTAAATGTATGAGATATATTATTTTTGGAGGAAATTGGATATAAATCATATTAAGTAGAGGAGAAAACACTATAGTTGATATATGATATTAAACTATAGGTTAAGAATATAATATGATTATATTAATTAATTAATTAATTAGGCGGTTATGAGATAATTGGCTGAGAATTTCTCTAGAATCATGCGAAAGTGGGAAGATCGAATTCAGTTTTTGTAACTGAAGAATAAAATGAAAATTGTTTTCATTTTGCAACACACGTAAGAGACGCAAGTAAAATTGCTCATGGTGTGAATCTACACGATCGCGTAGCGTTGAGAGCCTATACGATAGTGCCTGTCTTCCTAAACGATCGCACACCCACGCACTAAATGATCGACCACGATTTCTAGACGACTGCTTACGTTTACTACACGATCACTTAGGCGCGGAGCAGATCTAAACGATCGCTTACCATTTGATAGACGATCGCTTAGCTAAACCTACACGATCGTGTACCTTTTTCTAAATGACAAACACTCGACTATATGGTAGTCTTCTACTATTTCCTACTTGCTTGTTCGTTCTACACAACCATCTTTTTCTCTTTCCCTCTACTAATTCCATCAAAGTCCATCCTTTGGATTCTCACTCTGAGAATTTTGAGGGCTTCGAGTGGTGGTGTCATCCTCGATTGTTGTTGGATCGTGCGCTGCTGATCGTTAGACGACTGTGGTATTGGTAGGCGACTGTTTGCTGGACGATAAGAAATGTAGAGGAGTTTGCTTTCGCTGGACTGAGTTTGATTGAAGAAAGTCTTCAATTGGTATGTTTCTCTCGGTCTATTGTATTTAATTGTTAAAGCATGGCAGTAATTAGTGTTTCAATGCATATCTATTTGTTCGAATGTATGCATGGTAATTCTGTCAAAATGAAATCGGAAAGATCCGCTTTCGCTCATGGATACTCTTGTTTAAGAGTTCCTTCAACCTTCTCCCCTGTCACTAGAATTACCTCAATCCGTATCCTATTTTAACTCGCTGCCCTTTATAACCTCGTAGTATGTCAGATGGATGTAAAGACTGCTTTCCTAAATGGTGAACTTGAAGAAGAGATTTACATGGAACAACCTGGGTTTTGTAGTCCATGGTCAAGAAAATAAAGTGTGTAAATTAGACAAATCTCTCTATGGACTAAAACAAGCTTCTAAGCAATGGCATGAAAAAATTGACGACCTTATCCTATCTAAAGGTTTCAAGGTTAATGAAAGTGACAAATGCATCTACTATAAGTTTGAAAATAATCTCTGCACTATCTCGTGTCTATATGTAGATGATTTATTGATCTTTGGGTCGAACTTGCACGTCATAAATGATGTGAAATCAATATTGAGTGCAAACTTCGACATGAAAGACTTAGGAGAAGCTAGTGTAATCTTAGGCATAAAAGTGAATAGGTCTGAAAAGGGAATTTCTTTGGATCAATTTCACTATATAGAAAAGATTCTAAAGAAATATAATTACTTTGATTGTAAACTAGCCTGTACTCCATATGACCCTAGTGTTAAGTTGTTCAAGAACACTGGTGACTGTGTTAATCAATCTGAGTATGCGAGCATCATAGGTGGTCTTAGATACGTTGCTGACTACACTAGGCCTAACATAGCTTATGCTGTAGGATTACTTTGCAGGTTTACAAGCTAGTAAAGAGCATGGGAATGCTATATAAAAAGTAATGAGGTACTTGAAGAAAACCTAAAACCTAGGATTACATTATCAAAAGTTTCCCGCTGTCCTGGAAGGGTTCAACGATGCTGTCTGGAACTCTCTTTCAGATGATTCAAAGGCTACAAGTGGCTATATCTTTAATATAGCAGGCGGAGCTATCTCTTGGAAGTCCAAGAAACAGACTATTTTAGCCCAATCTATGATGGAGTAAGAAATGATACCACTAGCGACAACTAGTGAAAAAGCAGGTTGGCTTAGAAGTTTGCTATCAGAGATTCCCTTATGGAAAAAGCCGGTACCAGCCATATTGATCCATTGCGATAGTACTACAGCAATCACAAAAGTTCAAAATCGTTACTACAACAGAAAGAGACAACAAATATGTCATAAACACAGTACCATTAGAGAGTTTCTCACTACTGGTGCAGTTAGAATGGATCATATACAGACTGATGAAAATTTGGTAGATCCTTTGATGAAAGGACTGGCTAGAGAGAAGGTTTTCAGAACCTCAGAAAGGATGGGACTCATGTCTATAGAAAGATGAATCTCGGTGAGGAAAACCCAATCTATAGACTGGAGATCCTAAGAAACAGGTTTAACGGGTAATAACTGATCACGAGTGATATATAGTGAATCATGCTAAACCAAACACAGAGTTCCTTTCCTATGACTTATAGTCTGAGTATGATATCCTGAAGTGTAAGAAAGATTGTACTAAGTTCTTAATGAGATCTATACTTGATGACAAGTGGTGTACCTAGCTACAGGAGTACTCTTGATAAACTCACCTATGTGAATGTGGAAGTGAGGGCCGATTCCTATGGAGTTTTTAGGTAAACTCTCTAGAGCGTCACTAAACCGGGATACACATGCTAGGCCTTAAAGCACGGGCTTTCGTACTACACCCTAACGACACTATGTGTGAGATGTTGTTAGAGAGAGTTCAAAACCAAGGGTTACTCTAGTATATTCTGAATCATCTACACTACGTAAAGGTTCAAGTCGTAAGACACCTTTACTTATGCACAATGTTGTATAGACTGAAACTGCTCGATGAATTTTTTTTTTCTCTTCTCTTTTGTTTAAATTTTCAAGTGGGGGATTGTTGGGTGAAATTTTAGATTTCAAAATAAGAGGGAGCCAACCTTTGGTTGGGGAATCCTACATTGGAAAATTTTGATTTGGAAGCCTCACTTTTGTACTCCAACCTTGGGTTTTGGGTTTGGGCCCCAAGGGGTACCCATGTTTTGGAGGGAGTGAGAAGATAGACCAATGTGGGTTCGGTGGACGTCTCACATGCGCGTCGCGGTCGGTCGGCCGTGGCGAGGCGAGGCACGTGTGTGTTATTATTATTATTCTTTTTAATAAAAATATTATTATTATTTTCTTATTTTAAAATCGAAAAAAGAAAAATCCTCTCCGACGAGTCTTCTGGCCCCTCGCACGTTTTAAGGCTCTCTGCCTCTTTCGCACTCGACAGTTCCAAGCTGAAGGCCTATAAAAGGCGTGGCCCTCAGTAATCATTCACACAACTTTTCACTTCCATTCGAAAGTTCTTCTCTCATCTCCTACTCTTCCATTTTCCGTTTTCCGAGCAGTGAGTTAAAAAGGGTGTATGTTCCGATCGGTAACGGTGCATTTTCGATCGGGTTTTCTTTTTAGGATGTTTTATCTTGGGGACGACTTGATAGTATTCCTGACCTGCTTGCACACTTAGGCAGAGCCGCGCAACGTCTTAAAGAGAGCGAACTTCATGACTCAGCTTATAATGAGTTTCTGTTTTGTAGGTTTTGTTCTTTGCTCGACCGCCGTGCCTTGATCATTTGCTGTTCGTCGTCTGAGGGTCTTCCCGGTTCCAACGAATACAAGTTATTGTATCTCTTTCCTTAGAATAATTATGAAAATTTAGAGGAAAATGTGTCAAATTGATAAAAATTCATTACAAATAATCCTACTATGCGTTCATGTGTTTATAAAACTCATAATCTTGGAAATTATAAAAATGGTCATTTTTGAATGTAGGATTTGAATGAAATGAAGTAAAAATTGCCAAGGAAGCAAAAGTTGTAGCCTCGAATGCATATGAAGAGATCGGCTCAGTGCCCAATTTTGCAATGCAAAAAACTACATGATGATATGAGACATGAAGAGAGAAAATGATAGACGCGTAGGTGATGGACGTTACATCAAGGTGCAAGTTGGTAGCTGATTTAAGACATTCGTAGCAGAGCCAATGAATTTGTGACGCGAGTAGTTGGTACAGAAAGGTATGAAATTAAATGCAAGGTGTCGGTGCATCATTAGAGAGAGGCGAAAAGCTTTCTTTTTTATGCCTATAAATAGCCCATTGAAGATTTGTCTAAGTATGAAATGACATGAGATAAAAGTCAAGAAATTGGCCGAAGCTTTGTTCCATCTCCACCTAAAATCTGCTATTACCGCAACTCTTTCAAGCTTTTTTTTTTTGAAAAATTCTGAGTGAAAGCTCCGTTTTCTTCTTTGAAAAAGGAGAAGAGAGACCACCACCACCATTACAACCATATTGAAATGCCACCATAGAGCCAAAGGGAACAAGAAATTGTGACATGCGGCTTGACATTTTCATTTCTTGTTTTTTATTACCTTTTTCTTGGCATCTTCATTTTGTATTAGGTTGTAGAGCTTGAAAAAACCTTTATTCTTAATATGAATACACTATCTTCTATATTCTATCTATCCATATCTCTTTTCGTAAGCATGGGTAACTAAATTCTTAATAGGTTGAGGAAGATAAACTAGCATTTTTACTAAGTTGTGCATAAGTAGGCGTTCTTCTTGTTTAATGCATACATAATGAATTGCTGAAATCAAATCGAGAGATTAGTATAGGTAGAAATAATCAATTGCTTGAGAGAGTATGAGACTATAGAACTTGTTAAAAAAGGAAAGGAGTAGCTTTAGAGATAAAGTTAACATGTTGCAATCAAAATTCATTGCATGCATCCTAGAGATAGGACATTGTGACTCAAAACACTGAGAGGTGAAGTTCATTACATTATAAGTTTATAGCATGAACACATGACTTATGCACTGCCTAGGAAAATGTTAGTGGATCTTTCTCAAACCCTGTCTAGTTATTGATATTTTCTCCATTTTCAATGCATGCTACTTCATATAGTGACTGTAATTGTCATCACACATTCACCATCATTCAACCATCACCATTCACACACTCGCCATCATCCACTCCATCATACTTGTAAGTGTTTCATTAGTTAGGAAATAACATTTTTCGTGACATAAGCGTTAAGATCAAACAATCATTTCATCACACTTTAGTCGTATGTCCCTGTGTTCGAACTCAGACCTCACCAAGACTACTCTATTTAGACTTGCACTTGGGTCTAAATAGGAAAACAACGCATTTAAATTAAACTATTCATCTCATTTAGGATTCAAAGCACAACTTAAGACTATCATTCATCGCACCATCTTGGAACAAAACAAGTTTTTGACAATTTTGTTGGGGACTAGATAACTGATTTGTGCTAATTTTTTTTTTTCACAAGATCTCAATTTTAGGTATATTGCATCATTGTTTGAGAAGTGGTGCAAAATATTATATGAATGAAGGCATAACACCTGAACCATTATATGACCTTGAGATCGAACGGACTTTCCAGATACATAAGAAAAAATCAGAAGGGACTGCGAAGAAACAAGGCTAAAGTAATGAAAGATCTACAAAATAACTCAATAGCACTAAATGTGATCAACAACGAAGACAATGTAGGGATCGGGTCTCGCTTA
This sequence comes from Benincasa hispida, assembly GCF_027475165.1. NCBI lineage: Eukaryota > Viridiplantae > Streptophyta > Magnoliopsida > Cucurbitales > Cucurbitaceae > Benincasa > Benincasa hispida. The sequence goes on along the minus strand of NC_143484.1, from coordinate 51,869,660 downwards.
AGATCGCCTTGCATCCCGCGATTCAATTTTACATTAAACAAAATTGTCACACTAAACAGAATAAATAAACACATAAATTAGCATGCTTTTAGGGAAAAGGGCTAGAATGATGCTTACCTTTGTATATTTCCTAGCACCACGAACAAGCCCGATCTCGATCACGAATAACTCCTTGAGCGATCTCGAGCACTACTACAAGAGAAACCTCGTTATTCTCTGGGATTCCAATAGAGGGATATGTGGTATCCAACTATCGGGAGAGGGAGAGAAGAATATGGTTTTTGGAGAATTGAGAGGATTCATGGCTTAGAGAAAATTCTACACAATAACACTAGAGAATTGTGTATTGTCAGAGTTTCTCTACAACAAAAGTTATAGGAATGTGTATTTGCAAAGGGCCATGAAGATGTCTTTATATAGGGAAGGGTCAAGATCTTTCCCAATATATTTTCCTTTCCTAATATATATTTTCCTTTTCTGTAAATATATATTTTCTTTTTCTGTAATTAATTAAATGACACTTATTTAATTAATCGGTCCATTTAATCAAATAAAACTTATTTAATTAATTAGCCCATTTAATTAAATAACATTTCTTTAATTAATTAACCTAATTAAATAACACTTATTTAATAATTTGCACAATAATTAAATAACCATTTATACATTAATCCCAATTATATATATATATATATAATTATATAATTATCATATGCATAGCATGTATATGTGCAACACCTCTCTATTAATTCATTCTTTATGAATCTAATTCACTTAAATTAATTAACTTGAATCTTATTCAAAGATTACTTTCCAATTTAATTATAGATCGTATCCATAATTAATTATATATTAATCACATTAATATATAGTTTCCTCAAATTTAATTTGAATAATTCAAATTATCCTTTTTAAGAATCCTCTAGTGAGCTAACGAGGGGACCTAGTAGACATGTAGATCATAAGCTCCAACGATATGAGATTAATTGGTCAAACTCTTTAACCAAGTTAATCAATATTCGTTAACTGTAGATACACTCCACTAAAGACCCACAGTTACACTCTTCTTAATACATATATATTTGTGTGTCAACGGATATTGACCAATAACAGCGAGTTAATCCTTCACGAATGTTCGTAACTTTAACTAGGTCAAATTACCGTTTTACCCTTGGGTTACCTCTGGCTCTTTAAGTACTAGTGCTCCTCTAATGAATAACCAACAAATAAACAGAACCCCCTCTTGGACCAATGAGAGGGTAGGATTCTTTGTTCAAGTCCCGGAGACACCACTTAAGGGAACACTCATCTACTTACCCTTAAGGAAGGAATGAGTGAATTCCATTTTGTATAATTATGTTCCCAGCTCCCCACTCGGTCTCATCCCCAAAATGGTAGACTTATTGGGTCGGCGAGCTGGCCATCCTCACCCATGCAAATCAAAGAATAATCCTTCGTGAACAGGAGTTCATAATATACTCAGGATTGAGACTAAGTCACCTAGGTCATCCTATTGAAATAGGAACCAAACTAGTCAACAGTGTTACATCTAGAGGTTACTATTTCGCAGTCCAGTCTTATGCAAACTCTTTGCATAGGATACCCCCATTCAGGTATCACCTATACAAGCGCGTTGGATCATTACGTTTGTATCGAATACAAAGTGGGTCGTAGCCACAGTGTTACTAGGATAAGGTTCTTAGCCTTATCCCTATAGTATAGACCTTTTAGGTTAAATATTGAACATTGATCCCCATATGTCTCCACATACAGTTCAAGACTCATAAGGCAATCTTGGCTATTAGTTTATTGGATTTAGGGTTATTACGACAAATTAGACAACAATACAATAAAATTTATTCATTGAACATCTATAACTCTTTATTGATGATGATCAATTAATAATATTTACTATTACGAGTTTTAGAGCATAAAACCCAAAAGAAAACAATGCGATGAATAATGCATTGGTGCCTGCCAGTCCCATACTGTAACACTCCAAGTCAAGGAAGGATATATGAATGAATTAATATCACATATAAATGAGAGGGATCCTGAGGATATGGAAGTATGGTGAAGAAAGGCTTAAAAGAATTAAAGTTACTACCTATACTAACAAGGTGCATCTTTCTTTTCGGTGGCTCAATCATAGGAACTCCAAAGTTAAGCGCGCTTAGCTTGGGTCAATACTATGTTGGGTGATCTCCTGGGACTTTTCCTAGGATGTATGTGAGTGAGGATAAAGCATGCTGAAAGAACCAGTGTTGGCTTGTGGGGATATTCTTTAGTCTTTGAAGCAAAAGAAGATAACGTGTTAGGTTGCGAGGGGTGCAAAGGAATGTTGGGGCAAATAAGATTTCGAATCCAAATTCTGAATCTTGGGCTTGGGGCGTTACACATTCTTCTTATAAATGATCGCAACAGACCAATAAAAGATTATGCTTCACCCAACTTATATGAATTTTTACCAGGCATCATGTGATCATTAGCTGAAGGTACCCGATTTGAAATGAAATCAGTAATGCTACATATGATCTGGATAGTTGGACGGTTTTGAGGCGTGCCAAGAGAAGATCCACATGCCTACTTACAAAGCTTCATTGGGATTTGCAATATTTTTGTGATTCCAAATATCACAGTTAAGGAAATTCGATTATTCTTGTTTCCATTCTCTTTGAAAGATGAAGCAAGACAATAGGCGTATGAATCAGAATCGAGTGAAATCACTTCATGGGAACATATGGTGGTTAAATTCATGAAGAAGTTCATCCCTCCTATGGAAAATGCAAAGAGGCAAAGAGAAATCACTAATCTTCAACAAAGAGATCACGAAACCTTGAGTGATGTTTGGAAGAGGTTCAAGAAATTTGTTAAAAACTGCTCGCGTAACAATTTAATAGATTGCATGCAAATGGAAATCTTTTATGATGAACTTATAGAAGCATCACAAACCGCATTTTCCTTTGCAACAAAAGATGGCTTGCGACAAAAGACATACACTGGGGCAAAGGTCATCTTGGATTGGATTTCACAAAACCATAAAGATTGGGATCACAATGGGAGATCATGGTCAAGTTCAAAAAAGGAAAACAATTGGAAACCGGATAATGATATCATCGTAGCACTACAAATACAAGTGACCACAATGATGAAACTATTGTAAGCTATATCAATGAATGGAGATGGCACATGGAATGGTAATCAGTTAGGCTCTGTGAATCAAGTAACTAGCCTTGAATGCATGGTATGCGGTGAACTACACATTTTTTAGATGTGCCAACATAACTCACAATCCGTATGCTTCATCAAGAACAACCCATTCTCGAATACTTACAATCCAGGCTAGAGAAACCGTCCAAATTTCTCTTGAGGGGGAGAGGGAGAAGGGGAAATCAGCAGCCACATGCAGACCAACATGGCAATCTGAATATAAATAAAGGTGAACTACCTGGGTTCCACCAAGGATAACAAAGACACGAGCAAATGCCAAGTTCGGCGCTTCTTAGATGTGTTAAAACAATTGCATATCAACATTTCATTGGTAGAAACATTGGAATAGATGTCATCATATGTTAAATTTTTTCAAGATATACTCTCCAGGAAAAGAAGAATTGGAGTTTGAGATAGTGACTTTGACACAGGAACTAGCGCCATAATACAAGAGAACATCCCAGCAAAGATGAAAGATCCTTGGAATTTTCACCATTCCCTACTCCATTGGAAGCGTTGACATAGGGTAAGCTCTATACGATCTGAGGGCCAACATAAATTTGATGCCCATATCCGCCTTCAAGAAGTTGAGAATTGGAGAAGTAATGCCAATTACAGTGATATTACATATGGCGGATCGTTCTCTGGCGCACCTTGAAGGAATAATTGAAGATGTACTGGTGAAAGTTGATAAATTTATCTTACCTGCAGACTTCATAATCTTGAATTATGGAGAAGATCGAGATGTACTCATCATTTTGGGCAGACCATTCCTATCCCCTGCACGGGCGTATATTGACATACATAAGGGTGAAATAATAATGAGGGTATATGGACAGGAGATAAAATTCAACATCTTCAAGGCATTGGAATACCCAGAAGAAATGGACACATGTCAAGCAATTGATGTAAAAGACAATTGGCCATGTGAAACAGATCCTGAGGGTAATATTGAAGATGAAGAAAGTGATGTAGATATATAGCTCCCTTGTACATGTTATACGGTGAAAGTAATTCAAAGAAATTTTGATCCTCTAGACTTAAGACATCGAGAGAGTAAGGTTAAACCTCTGCTAGAGTAGCCTCCTACATTGAAAATAAAAATTCTTTTTGCTCATTTAAAATATGCCTTTCTCGGTGAAGGAGAAACTTTGTCTCTTATTATCTCAGCTACGCTTAGTCCAGACAATGAAGAAGTCCTTATAAAAGTTTTAAAGAATACATCCGAGCCATCAAATGGACTCTCGAAAACATGGGGGATAAACCCTTCATATTGCATGCACAAAATAAGGTTAGAAGAAGGAAAATAGGACTTAATTGAACATCAACGCAGACTTAACCCTACGATAAAGGAAGTGGTGAAAAAGAAAATAATCAAGTGATTAGATGCGAGAATAATCTTCCCCATTTCTAATAGTAAATAGGAGTCCAGTCCAGTGTGTGCCAAAGAAAGGAGGAATCACAGTGATCCCAAATTAAAACAATGAATTGATACCCAATCGAATTGTCACCGGGTGGAGAATATGCATGGATTACATAAACTTGAATGCAACAACCAAGAAGGACCATTTTCCATTACCATTTATTGATCAGATGCTTGACAAACTAGCAGAAAATGACTTCTTTCGTTTCTTGGATGGATATTCGGAATATAACCAGAATGATAGCACCAGAAGATTAAGAAAAAACCACATTCACATGCCCATATGGGACATTCGCCTTTCGGTGTATGCCCTTTGGGTTGTGCAATGCGTCTGACACCTTCTAAATATGCACGATTGGCATTGTTTCTGACTGTCTAGAGGAATTAGTAGAGATATTTATGGTAGATTTCTTAGTATTTGGAAAATCCTATGAGTCCCGTCTTGCTAACCTCGAGCTGTAGGGTCAGTATAGCAACCCTAGAAGAGGGTGAATAGGGTATAATCAAACTAATTAAATCTTTTTATTAATGTGAGCCCAATTAACAAATTACTTTTTGCTAACAAATAATTTAAATAATAAAATTATACAAATAATTTCACTTTGAATTAAACAAGAAATTAACCATCACACTTTAAAGTACAAATTTTAAATCTAATAAAAGGATTGGAAAATGATATATAAATTGAAGAGCTACCAATCAAAATAAACATAAATGAACAATAAAATTTAAGAACAAATTAATTGCAAAATTAAATAGTTGAAGAATAAAGAAATTGGCACTGAGAATTTTATAGTGGTTCAGCACAACAAGCATACATCCACTTTTCAAGCTCCTCTTTGGTTTGTCACTCAAACTTGACTCTTCCATGACTTAGAGTCAAATCGTTACAACATTCTTTTTTCGGGAGCAAGAACAAACCCGATCCTTTCCATAATTGAGGATCAAACAGTTACGACTCTTTTTTCGAGATCAAAAGCAACCTTTACAATGGATTTGAAATGAAGCATAATATGAACTCTCTCAAAGAGTAGATTTACAACTTAAGCTCTCAATTAATCAATCCTCACAACTTAAAATATATATCTCAAGAAGAAGTTGAAAAGAAGAGAATTGAAGCTTAGAGAGAGCAATAATGGAAGCATTGTATTTTTGTAGAGGATTGAAAATTATGAAACTTGTTCTAAACATTTGGAGAAGAAAATTAGTTTAAATAAAGAAGAAAAATTGTTGGAAACCACATTTAATTTGGACCATTAGATCTTGAAAAAGAAAATTGAATGGTGGAAATTTAAACCCAACTAGCTGTTAGACACAAACAAAATATAATATATATATTTTAAGTCATTTCTTTTAAAACCTAACAAAAAGTAAAAGTTCATCATGTATCCAACTAGCTGTTAGACACAAACATAAAATAATATTAAATTCATTTTCATTTAAAATTAATTCTAAAAATCAAAAGCCTATCATGTGTCATTTCTCTCATGCACCTTTCAATTGGTTCATTTTGATGAAAAAATATTTCATGTCATCAGCTCGGGATTTTTCTATTAAGCTTGTTTAACCTATATCTTCTTCGTTTCAATCCAATTTGGGTGATTCAAATTGCATTGAAATCGTTGTTCTGAGCTTTACACAATTGACACTTCAAGACACTAAAATTATCAATAAATAAAAGTAGATTTGTTATCATCAAAACATTAATTAATTAATTAAAATTAATTAGTTCGATGTTAAGGGCCAAAAAGCCAACACGAGCTAGTGCTACAAAGGCATGGAATCGTATTGTCTAAGGATCAGTGTCCTTAGACACCTCAAGAAGTTGAGGAGATGAGACGAATTCCCTATGCTTCAGCTGTAGAAGGTTTAATGTATGCAATGTTGTGTACTAGATTCGACATTTGTTATGGAGTAGGGATTGTCAGTCATTATTAGTCCAATCCAGGACTTGATCACTGGACTGCAGTAAAGACGAACCTCAATTATCTTCAGAGAACAAGGAACTACATGCTCGTGTATGAAGATAAGGATCTGATTCTTACAGGATACACAGACTCTGACTTTCAGACCAATAGAGATTCTTGCAAATCAACATCGGGGTCAGTGTTCACTCTGAATGAAGGGCCTGTAGTAAGAAGCATCAAACAAGGTTGCATCACGGACTTCACTATGGAAGCCAAATACATAGCCGTTTGTGAAGCAGCTAAGGAGGCTATTTGGCTGAGGAAATTCCTTACGGATTTGGAAGTTGTTCCAAATATGTATTTGCCGATCACTCTTTATTGTGATAACAACGGGGCTGTGGAAATTTCGAAGGAACCTTGGAGTCATTGTTCAGGCAAGCATATAGAGCGAAAATACCATTTGATCAGGGAGATTGTGCATCGCGGTGATGTGATAATCACGAAGATTGCGACGGAGTATAACGTTGTTGATCCATTTACAAAGGCTCTCATGGCTAAAGTGTTCGAGGGTCACCTGGAGAGTTTGGGTCTGCGGAACATATGACATCTTGTCTAGGGCAAGTGGGAGATGATACTGGGGTATGCCCTAGTTTATTGTATATTGTACATGTATTTTCTTGTATTGTACGTTAGTCTCCCGAAGCATTAGGACAAGTGGGAGATTGTTGGGATTGGTGTCCTAATTCTCCCAGAGTCTTGTAGTTTGTAATCTATACATATTATTATGAATAAAATAATCTATACAAGTGGATCATGCCTTAAGTGATAACCTAAATAGGTTTGTAGTATAAGGATTAAGGAGGGATACCGTATCCTGGTGACACTACGGACACGACTCGCGTTGTAGAGGTTTGCAAGTGTTGTGAGCTACTACAGATGGTAGATCCTAACCATTGATGTGAAGACATGCGAGCGGGGGTGTCCTATACAAAGAGTTTATATAAGATCGAACCACGAGATGATTTGTCTCTGTATATAACGCCGTTGATATTGGAGACTTACATCTCATCTAAATGACCATAGGTGACATGACCTCACTCCTGAGTGTTTTGGAAATTTCTGATTTTGAGGGGCGGTCCTTTGATTAGTATGGGTGAGAGTGACCAGATTGCCAACTCAACATGCCTACCTTTTTGGGGATTTGTCTGATTTGGGAGCTGGGAACTCAGTTATACAAGATGGAATTCATTCCTTCCCCAAAATAGGGGTAAGTAGATAGATTGCTCCTTTAAGGGCTGATTTCGGGACTTAAACATAGTGGTCAGAACTTCTCTTTGGAAGAGAGGACTCAGTCATAGTAGAACTATGACTTATGTTCATTAGAGGGTTTAGTGGTACTTAAGGAGTTAGATGTAACTATAGGGGCATAACGATTATTGGTCCAGTTATACTTATGAACAATCTGCAAAGGGTTATCGCACTGTTGATTGGTTGATATGGACACATAATATATCTGTAGTAAGGAGAGTTCAGTGGCAGTTAACGGATGATGGATCTCGTGACTAAAGAGTTTAGTTAGTTATTCATGTACCATTGGAGCTTCGATCTACAGGTTCATAAGGTCCCCTTGGTAGCTCAATGGATTCAAGTTGAGCCTGTTCTTGGTGTTGATTTGAAATGTTCAAATTGATAAAAGGTAATTTGATTATATATGATATGATTGATGTGATGTATGAAATACATTAAGTGGATGATTAATGTAAATGAGATTTACATTAAGGACCATGAAATAGAAAAAGAACTATAGTTTACATGTTACATGAGATGAAATATTAAAACTATAGGTTATAAATATACTATAGTAAGTTGGTAATCATATATATTTATAATAATATTAACTATTGGATAATTATCTCTTTTTCTCTAATAACCAATTGAGTGGGAGATTATTGGTGGTTTCATGTTAACCGTGAGATAAAAGAAATTTTTTTCCCTAAATTTAATGGGTATGTTGTGAGATTTTCTATCCTCGAAAAGACTCACGGTGGTTGTCAAGCGAATGAGATTCACTAAACGACAGCTTAATAGAGACTAGACGATCGTGGAGTGATTCTATACGATAGTTCACTCAGCTGGCCTTTAGCTAAACAATCGTGCAACTTTTGCTAAACGATCGCGAAACTTCTTCTAAATGATTGTGCATCGTCTATACGATAGACCTTGTCATCTCCCATTTGCTCAATCGTTTACACGATTGTTCCTCCGGTCTCTTCCTCTAACTAAGTCCACACAGAGCCCACACTTCTGGATTCTGACACCGATAGTACCAAGGTAGCCATTGTGGTGGTGTCATACTCAACTCGACATAGTCAAGTTTATTGGAGGTCGTTCGCTGTGTTCATGGTCTTGGAGTTTGCTGTATTCGTGATCTTGGAGATCGCTGAGTTCGTGGTCACCGTGATCGTGTTGTGGTATGGTCGAAGTGTTCGAGCATTCGTGATTGCCGTCTTGCTGTGAATGAGTGTTCGTGATCAAGAGTGTTTGAAGATGAGTCTTTAAAGGTATGTATAATTCTTCCCTTGACCTTAGTAAAGCATGCTGTAATTTTGTTTTGTGCATAACCTGTATGTTGCCGTTTCTTGATTGTAATTGTTAATGTTCATATACAAATGAAATTTGGAACAATCATTCCGTTGCTCATGGAAATCCTCATGTACGATTTCCTTCATGTAGATACCAACTTATTACTGAATTGGAAAAAATGCCATTTAATGGTAAACGGGGGGACTGTGCTCGAGCTAAATATGGCTTAGAGGTTCATAAAACTAAAATTGAAGCCATGAAAAAATTACCTCCTTTGAAAAATGTGAAGACATTGAGAAGTTTCTTAGGACACATCGGCTTCTATCACATATTTGTCGAAGACTTTTTGAAGATAGCATGTCTGCTAAGCATGTTATTTGAAGTAAATAGACCCTTTGTTTTTTACGATAACTATTTAAAGGCACTTGAAACACTGAAGCAAGCACTAGTCACAACACTTATCTTAATCGCACCTTATTGGTCTCTTCCTTTTGAATTAATGTGCGATGCAAGTCACTACCACTTTAGCGTAAAGATAAAAATCTTCACCCCATTGCATATGCCAGCAAAAATCTCAATGAAATGAAAGAAAATTACACAACCACTGAGAAAGAATTGTTGGCAGTAGCGTTTGCTATAGAAAAGTTCAGAGCCTACTTATTGGGTCAAAAGTCATCATTCGTACTGACCACTTTGGAATCAACTACTTGATAACTAAGAAGGATGCAAAACACCGATTGATCAGATGAATTTAAGGGTACTGAGAACAAAGTAGCTGAATATTTATCCCGTCTTGAGAATCCTGAAGTTGATCGCATGTAACTGGAAGTCAACACATGCTTTCCTGATGAAACAGTATTGAAGATTAATGGTTTTACACCATGGTACACAAACATAGTAAATTTCTTGGTAGGTAAACAATTTCCTGAAGGGTATAATGCGCATCAGAAAAAGAAGTTGATGCACGAGTGCAAATTCTAACTGGGATGAGCCTCATCTATACAAGCGTGAACCTGACCACATCTCCAAGCAGTGTGTTCTTGAGACTGCATACTACCGCATACTATCCCAATTTCATGAATTGCCTTTTTGAGGTCACTTTGGAGGGCAGCGAACAACTGCTAAGGTTCTTCAGTGTGGGTATTGCTGGCTCACATTATTCAAGGATGCCAGAGAGTTTCTGGAGAAATACAACAGCTGCCAATGCACTAGTAATATCTTAAGAAAAAATGAAATGCCACTCCCACCTTCTGTTGGGTTTTATGTCTTAAAACTCACAGATAGTAAATGTCATTAATTGACCATCATCAATAAAGAGTTATAGAAGTTAAATCAATAAATATTATTGTTTGTGTTGTTGTCTATTTTGTTTAAATAACCCTAAATCCAATAAACTAACATCCAAGGCTGCCTTATGAGTTTTGAACTATATGTGGAGATTGAAGGAACTCTTATACAAGAGTACCTATGAGAGGAAGTCGATCTTTCCAATTCATTGTGACAGAATTTCCATATATACATTCATACATATATGTATTAACAACACTAAAATTACTGGCATGCTTGAAGGATGAATAAAAAAGAGATCAAGAGAACATACCAGTTGAATATTTTCTTCACTTGAGATCTTGCTCTCTCTGCAAACGAACTCCTTTTGCTAGAACATCAGGCAATCGTTCAGCAACTCTCTTGTCGTCTACCATGAACGACTTCACACGAACACAAGAAACAGGGACGACACCACCACTCGGAGCCCTCAGTATTCTCGGAGTGAGAATCCAAAGCGTGGACTTTGTTCGGATTTGGTAGAGGTGCGGAGGAAAGAAAATCGTGTACTAAAGATCAAGCAAGTAGGAAAAGTGAAAGACTATCGTAGAGTTGGGTGCTTGATTGTTTAGGCAAGGTACACGATTGTGTAGTAAAAGCTAGGCGATACGATCGTTTAGATCAGCTCAGGCGTTAAGCAATCGTCTAGGAAATTGTAAGCAATCGTTTAGAGAATGCGTGCGCGGGTGTGCGATCGTTTAGTAAACGTGATGCGCTATCATATAGGCTCTCAAATACTATGCGATCGATTGCTAATCACGTCGTGAGCTATCATGCGTCTCTTTTGCAAAATGAAAACCATTTTCATTTTATTCTTCAGTTACGAAAACCGAATTGAATTCCCACTAACACATGATTTCGGAGAAAACGGTGGGCAATTATCCCATAACCGTCCAATTACTAAAATATTAAATATAATCATATTATATTCATCAACTATAGTTTGATATCATATATCAACCATAGTATTTTCTCTTCTACTTGATATAAATCACATTTATATCCAATTTTCTCTAAATTAATGTATCTCATTTAGTCAATCATATCATATATAATTAACCAGTTCAATTATATCATATATAATCAAACTCCCTCTTGTCAATTCAAACATTTCAAACTGACCCAAAAACTGATTCTCAACTTGTATCCAAGCTACCAAGGGGACCTTATGAACCTATGGCTCGAAGCTCCAACGGTACGTGAATAATTGACTAAATTCTTTAGCCACGAGATCTACCATTCGTTTACTACCAAGCATTCCACTAAAGACCAATAGCTAAACTCTCCTTACCACAGATATATTTCTATATCCATCAGATATAATCAATCATGAGTATGAAAACCCTTCACAGATGCTCGTAAGTATAGCTGGCCCAATTTACCATTTTGCCCCTGTAGTTACATCTCACTCCTTAAGTACCACTGATCTCTCTAATGAACAATACAACATAGTCCAACTATGTGTGAACATCTCTTAGGCCAGAGGAAAGTGTGTGGCGCCACATCGTTTAAGACTCGGGATCAACCCTTAAGAGAGTTATCTATCTACTTACCCCTGTTTCGGGGAAGGAGTGAATTCCATCTTGTACAGCTGAGTTCCCACCTCCCAAATCGGAAGAATCCCCAAAGTGGTAGGTTTGAATCGGAGACCTGACCACTCACACCCATGCAAATTAAAGGACCACCCTCAATGGTAGGAGTTCCCAACTCACTCAGGATTGAGGTCATGTTACCTATGATCATCCTAGTGAAGTGAAGTCTCTGTCATGAACGACGTTATATAAGGAGACGTTAATACTTCATGGTCAGGTCTTATACAAACTGTTTGTATAAGACACCCCCGCTCGCATGACCCCTACACGAATGATCAGGATCAGACCATCTGTGACAAGTCACAACACTTGTAACTATTCCACAAAGCGGGCCCCATCTGTAGCATTACCAGGATAAGGTTTCCCTCCTATATCCATATACTACAAACCATTTTGGTTATCAGTTAAGACATGATCCACTTGTATGTCACCACATACATGCTTTTACATAAAGACAACTAGGGATTTTAGTTTATTGGTTTGTGGTAAAGCAAATAAAACATCCAAATGTGAGCAAAAATAAGAAGTGAAGTAAATATCATATATTATGTATCACAAGCGTTCGTACAAACTGTTTACAAACTACAGGACACAAGACTTTAGGGCATCATCCCCAACAATCTCCCACTTGTCCTAAACGAAGTGAGGTGTACAAAAACTAGTACAAAACAATAAACTAGGGCACTAAGGCCCAGTACAATAAAATCTCCCACTTGCCCCAGTCCAGTCGCAAGCGGTCTCATAGACCCATGCTCTAAAGGTGACCCTCAAACATTGTAGCCTGAGAGCCTTCGTAAATGGGTCAGCAATGTTGTGCTTCGAAGCGATCTTCGTGACGATCACGTCCCCTCGATGCACTATGTCGCGGATCAAGTGATACTTCCGCTCTATGTGTTTGCCGCACCTATGGCTCCTAGGCTCTTTGGAGTTTGCCACAACACCATTATTGTCACATTAGAGGGTGATTGGCCTAGACATATCTAGAACAACTTCCAGTTCTGTCAAGAACTTCCTGAGCCAGACAACTTTCTTAGCAGCTTCGCAAGCCGCTACGTACTTCGCTTCCATAGTGGAGTCGGCGATGCACTCCTACTTAGTGTTTCGCCACACTACGGCTCATCCGTTAAGAGTAAAAACTGATCCTGACGTGGACTTGCGAGAGTCCTTATCAGTCTAATAGTCAGAATCCGTGTATCCAGTAATTATCAAATCCCTAGATCCATATACGAGCATCTAGTCCCTCGTTCTCCGAAGATACTTGAGAATGTTCTTCACTACGGTCCAGTGCCCCTAACCTGGGTTAGACTGATACCTACTGACTATTCCCACAGCGTAGCAGATGTCTGGCATAGTACAGAGCATCGCGTACATCAAAATACCGACGACAAATGCATATGGGACCCGTCTTATCTCCTCAACTTCTTGAGGCGTCTTAGGACACATGTCCTTGGACAAAGTGACTCCATGCCTGAACGAAAGTAGGCCCCGTTTGGAGTCTTGCATTGAATACTTGAGCAACATCTTGTCAATATACGATGCCTGAGACAGTGCTAGCACTTTGTTCTTACAATCCCGAAAGATCTATATTCCCAGAACAAACTGAGACTCCCAAATCTTTCATTTGGAATTGGATCGCTAGCCAGTTCTTAACTGCAGTCAATAGACCTACATCATTCCTAATGAGTAGGATATCGTCTACATACAACACTAAGAAAACTACTGAACCACTTACGATCTTCTTGTAGACACAAGGTTTATCAACGTTTTGGTCAAAGACATACGATTTGATCGCAGTATCAAACCGAATATTCCAAGATCAAGACGTCTGTTTCAGCCCATAAATGGACCGATTCAGTTTGCAAACTTTTTGCTCTTGACCTTGGGCAATGAATCCCTCGAGCTACACCATGTAAATGGTCTCCTCAAGATTGACATTCAAAAAGGCCGTCTTGACGTCAATTTGCTAGATCTCATAATTATAATAAGCTGCAATGGACAGGAGGATGCAGATCAACTTTAACATGGGAACAGGCGAAAAAGCCTCCTCATAGTCGACTCTCTCTATCTGGGTATAACTCTTTTCCACAAGTCAAGCCTTGAAAGTTTTCACCTTCCCATCAGCACCCCATTTGCGCTTGTAGATCTATTTACAACCTATAGGTCTTACCCCATCAGGCTGATCTACAAGATCCCATACTGAGTTGAAGTACATCGACTCCATCTCGAGATCCATGGATTTAACCCATTCATCCCAATCTACATCCTCCATGCTTTTTGATAAGACAACGGATCCTCAATGTCGCCATCTGCTACCATAGCAAGGATTTCCGTGGAACCCAAGTAGCGAACGGGTGGGTTCGCAACCCTCCTACTGCATTCGAGGTTCCTAAACTCTTGAGGTGGAACCGACCTACTAGATGAACTATCATCAACAATTCTACTGATGAAGCAGGCCCTTTAACAACTCTTGTTGAAGTTTCAGTAGTTTTGTTGGAAAGCTCACGTAACATGACTTTACTACGTGGACTATGCTCCCTAATATGATCCTCCTCCAGGAAAGTAGCGTTCGTGGAAACAAACACCTTATTTTTCGATGGATCATAAAAATAACCCCCTCATGTACATTTAGGGTAGCCTACAAAGAGGCATAACCTCGATCGTGGTTCCAACTTCTTGGGATTTTCCTCAAGCACAAGTGCGGGACAACCCCAAATGTGGAAGTGGCGTAAAATACTTTATCCACATTAAAAGAAAGCGTATATTTACACTGTAACAGACACTTTACAGAAATAAGGCTTTTAAGTTCATGAACTACATAAACATCTTTTAAAACTAGAAACCTATTCTGTAAAGATAATTGGATGCCTCCCACTGCCACAGTTGAGAAGACGTGCTCGATGCCTACTCGCATCGTCATCTCACTAGCCTTCAGCTGTCGCCAGGATCTAATCCTCTGAAAAGAAGAACAAACGTGATTAGTCACACCCGAATCAATTATCTAGGCCGAATCATCATTCTCCACTAAACATGTTTCTAGCATAAGTAAATTATATTTACCTTTGTCTGCCTTGGCCTTAGCCTTGGAAGCCTTCCTTTCCTTTAGCCAGCAAGGACAATTCCTCTTCCAATGTCCATCTTGGTTTCAATGGAAACATTTTAATTTTTCAACCGGTGGCGGACGCCTCCTTGGGGCGATAGGTGGCGGGTTAGCAAACTATTTCCCTTTCCCCTTACCACCCTTTTTCTTCTTCCCCTTTACAGAGTTAGAAGTAGAAGGTGCAGACTTTGTTCCTAAGGTTGAACCTCGATGGAACGTCCTAAAAGATGAAGCAATATTTGCCTCACCTCTTTTTCTTTCCTTACTTTTCAGTAAAGATTGGTATGTCTACAACTCGTTGAGGAGAGTTGTAAGGGTATATTCCACTTTGTTAAGAATCGCATTGCTAACAAACTGGAGGAAGCTCTCCAGCAATGAATGCAAAATTATGCTAACCTGACTGCCCTCATTGATTCTAGACCCATTCATCTCTGCCACATTGAAGTGGACCATCATATTAAGCACATATTCACGAACAGAGGTGCCTTCTTCCATTTTGCGTTGAAGATGTATTTCAGAGCCTTATGTCTATGTTGTCCAGACAATTTTCTGAACATCCGCTGCAGGGACTCCATGATCTCATGCACTGAGACCATGGGCTCATGCTTCTTGGCCAACACGTCACTAAGACGGGCCAAGATATAGGCTCGGGCCTTCTCGTTTGCCCGTGTCCATCGCTCAAATGCTTTCCGAACATTTTGAGCAACGTTTGGAGCTGGAATAGGAAGACAGACCTCCGTAAGAGAAAACATTAGATCCTCGATGATGAGTATCGTCATGATCATATGTTTCCAATTGGAATAGTTGTCGCTAGTAAGTTTTTCGGTGCTAAGCAAAGCTATTGTGGTGGTAGCCATTTTAAAACTTGTTGCTGAAAAACGAACAAACTTTTATAAGACTTTTCTAAACTAAATTTTTAACCAATTAGTTTTAGCAAAACAATTTTCAACTACCCTAAGTGATAAGACTTCTATTTTGCAATGATGCCTCAGCGAGGTAGAACAAATGTCACTGGTGGGGTGATCAGATGCCCTTTCACTAAGATGAAGCATTCCCAACCATTAGATAGAACCAACTTTTGGAACTAAACCTAACAGCCACCATTTATTTGGTCCATAACTGTTAACCCTTAATAGCTCCACGTAAGTGTGACCCTTCATTTTTTATGCCGGAGTCCCACCCTAATAAGCCCATCATAGGGAAGAAGCAGATTAGGACAAGAGACTAAGTAACTTTATCCTCTTATTGGAGATCAAATAAAGAAACGCGCAAAACTGCCATCCTATAGGGGGACACTATCAGGGTGCCTCAAGGCGATGCACAGAAACTTTATTCAATCCAGCGAGGGAGACCGTGGGATATGCTGTCGCACTTCCCACTCCCACTTATTATGAACACTCTCTCCATCCAGCTTGATATTGACCTATCCAAACACCATCCTTTAGGGGGACACTCCTAGGGTGCCACAAGGCCGAGGGTAGATCTCACAGTGTGGACTATAAGAGAGAAACATGAAAAGTTTAAATGAAGCATCATATGCCCCACGTACCTCCCACTGAATATTCTACCTAGGGGTTCATTAACCTAGACAATCCGGTTACTGATTTAAACAAGTTCAAGTAGTCACATTTAAACACTTTAATGGACTGTCCTTAACTTGCATGCATGCATCAAATCTATCTAATTCACCTTTCTAGGTAGGGGTGTTATGTTTCTATC
Source organism: Benincasa hispida (assembly GCF_027475165.1). Lineage (NCBI taxonomy): Eukaryota > Viridiplantae > Streptophyta > Magnoliopsida > Cucurbitales > Cucurbitaceae > Benincasa > Benincasa hispida. The sequence goes on along the minus strand of NC_143484.1, from coordinate 51,852,803 downwards.
AACTTAAATACCCTTGCCTATTATTGATTGGTTATATCCAATGGGCACATAAATATAATTGTAATGCGAAGAGTGCAGCTGTCGGTCTTTAGTGGAGTGCTCAATAGTTAACGGATGGTGGATAATGTAATTAAAGAGTTTAATTAATTATTCACGTACCGTTGGAGCTTCAAGCTACGGGTCCATAAGGTCCCCTTGGTAGCTCAAAAGGATTTAGTTGGGAATAAGTTGAGTTAATTTGAATTGCTCAAATTAATAAGAGGGAATTTAATTATATATGATATAATTAAATTGATTCAATTATATATGATATAATTGTTAATAATATATTTGTTACATTATTGTTTAATTGGAGGAAATAAATATTTGAATAAGATTCAAATATATTTTCTATGATTGTGATTCATAGTTGTTAAAATTTAATATAAATATGATTTATATTAAATGTCATAAAATGGAGAAAATGAACTATAATTTATATTGTATATGATACAATATTAAAACTATAGATTATGTGTTATATTTAATATAAAATATAGTTTAATATAAATAAGATATTATAAGTTGGTTATCACATTTATTTATATTTATTTTATTATTTGGATAATTATTCTTTTTTTTTCTCTCCAACCACTGGGTGGTTAAGTAGTTTTTATGGCAAATGGAATAAAAGAATTATTTTCTTTTCTTCCTAACACAGACACATGTTTGAGAACTATACGACTGAAGTTTTCTATACGATAGAGAGCATAAAAATTCTATATCTTCTTCAATCTTCTTCCTCCTAAAAAACTCAAACTTCCTCCTAACCAAAATAGTTAGAGCCCACAACTTCTAGACTCCCACCCTGAGTATACCGTAGGCTCCTAGTGGTTGTGTCTTCTGTTTTGATTTGAGATTTCTTGAAGAGGGTTTTTAAGTTTGTTGCTGCTTTTGAGTTCTTGACAGTTCGAGGGATATACAAGAGGAAGGGTTCAAAGGCAATATCTCTGAACTCTATTTCTTGGTAAAAGGCATGTTGTGATTTATTTAAGAATGCATATCTTATTTGTTTACTGTAAATTTGTTTTTCAATCAAAATGGAATTTGGACGATCCATTTCTGCTCAAGGATCACTTTAAATCGAGTTCCTTCACGGGTAAGCGTTGAAACACTTCTCAGCCCATGCGAGGTACATCCACTATGAGATGTACTCAGATTGCCTTCGTCGTGGATTTGCTATGTTGTATGCATTAACACATAACCTCACTGAGTCAGCTGCTTGCTTATTCTTCATATGCAGTTGCCTGCTTATTCATCCACAACATTATCTCAAAATCAAACTTCCAGATTTCATAACTTTAATTCCAACATTCATTTAACTAAAGTTCTTTCAAAGAAATGCTCATAAACATCATAAATTTTGCTTACCTTAGAATTTGAACATCATTTCTTCCAAAACCGATAAGAAATTCCTCAAATTTTCTTTGGTTGGCCAAAAATTCTTCAACTTTCAAATTTTTCCAATAGCAGCCACTCTCTCTTACTTAGGTGTTAGGAAAATTTTGGCAAAACAATCTCCTTTTTGGTTAAGTCTATTTATACTTGGGCTTGCATGAAGAGTTAGCTTAATTAATTGCCAACTATCATGCTTATCCCTTTATTAACGTCTACAACGCTGCCATCTGGCTTACTTACTCGTTCATTAAGCTGAATCCTTCAGCTTAAACTTGATCGTATAGCCTTGTATCCATCCAGGACTTCTCCCTTCAACGCATGATTGTCTGCCGCATCACTCATCAGCTCAGCCCTCATCAATGGCATACAAAGTTGGTCACATAAATCCTTCATACCATTTTTTGTATTAATCTCCCTTCTTGGACCCCTAGCCATATCTTTCAACTAGACTGGCCGCATGGTGCCTCATAGTTCTAATGCATGGAACCCTCTCCTCTCTAGGTGTTAACTTGTTCCCACTTCACCTGAGAATCCAACGTTCCATACTTAACATATTTTTCTTGCCTCTTTCTCGCCTACTATTAATAGGTTTCTCAAACTCTCTACGTATCAACCATGTATCATCCTGAACACGTATAGTCATAACACTCAGAAAAATTTTCCGCTTTCTTACATTTTAGGCACATCATTCATTATACATACTTAACTACCCTTTCCATTTACATTAATACACAACTTAACTCATACTTAAGAGGACTTAAACTTAATTAACTAGTAAACTAAATTCAAGGCTTTACAACCACCACCGTTGCAACCACATTGAAACGACCACCATTAGAGCTAAAGGGAACAAGAAATTGTGACCTGCGACTTGACATTTTTATTTCTTGTCTTTCATTATATTTTTCTTGGCATCCTCATTTTGTATATTAAGTTGTAGAGATTGAAAACTCTTTATTCCTAATATAAATACAATGCCTTCCATATTCTTCCATCCATAACTCGTTTTGTAAGCATGGGCAATTAAATTCTTAATGTGTTGAGGAAGATAAAGTAGCATTTTTACTAAGTTGTGCATAATTAGACGTCCATCTTGTTTAATGCATACATAGTGAATTGCTGAGATCAAATCGAGAGATTGGTCTAGGTAGAAACAATCAATTGCTTGAGAGAGTATGAGATTGTAGAACTCGTTAAACAAGAAAAGGAATAGCTTTATAGATAAAGTTAACTTGTTGCAATCAAAACTCATTGCATGCATTCTAGAGATAGAACTTCTGGCTCAAAACACTAAGAGGAGAAGTTCATTACTTTATGAGTTTATAGCATGAATGTATGACTTATGCACTACTTAGGAAAATGTTAGTGGATCTTTCTCAAATCCTGTCTAATTATTGATATTTTCTCCATTATCAACGCACACTACTTCATATAGTGATTGTAATTGTCATCACACATTAACCATCATTCAACACATCATCATTCATACACTCGCCATCATCCGCTCCACCATACTTGTAAGTGATTCATTAGTTAGGAAATAACATTTTCATCGCATAATTGAAAACAACTCATTATGTTAAGATCAAACAATCATTTCATCGCACTTTAGTCCACTACAAGAAATTATACCTTTTCCTATAGAAAAAATTGTCGGGAAAAGTAAAAAAAAAAAAGTGTCAGAAAAGGGTTTTTTTTTGCTTTTTTTTACCGTCGACAAGGTTATCAGGAAAGCTTCGTTAGGAAAATCCTATCCTTACGCAAAAAAATTCATTTGTTAGAAAAACTGATCTCACGACGGCTAAAATTGGAAGGAGATATGCCGACGCCAAATTGGTGGCGTCAACAAAAGTTACCTTTATCGATGCCAAAAATTGATTTATTGCCATCGGGAGATATTTCCTATGCTGACGTCACTTCTTTGGCATTGGCAAAGGGTTGGATATGTGGGAAAAAAACCCTTCCTCGATGCCAAATTCGAAAAGGAGAGGTTACATTTCCTGACGCCAATCTAATTTAGCGTCTTAAAAGGTTACCTTTACCGATGCCAATCTGGTTTGGCGTCGAAAAAAGTTTCAAAATTTTATATATTTTCGTTGTTTTCTTGATGCCTTAAAATTTTGTGTCGCAAATGGTCAATTTTTTATATATAACTTTTTTAATTTACTAAAAATTAAATCGATTAAATTTTTTGATGCAAATATTGAAACCTACTCGAATCATACAAATTTAAGCAAATAAATGAAAGTCAACAACTCTTACATTTAATTAGTTTTCTTACATAACATACAATTTAGTTTCATAAAGTTAATTACAATTATATAATATCCACAAAATATATCTCATTTCTTTTCTACTTCTTCGCTTGATAAACCCTGAGATATCTACAAAATATGAATTCAAATAGTTTCAGTGCTACTATATAATTAACTTTATGCATTATGGATTTTACCTCTATAACAATAGCAACATTAATAGAAAATTATGAGATGATGAAATCTATTCAACTAAGGAATACAAATGCACTTGAAAATTATATGGGAGCCTACAAATACTAATTATCCCTGCAAGAGCTGATGTTGGATCCTTACCTATGTTTTACTATGTATTTATATTGTAATTATAATTGTTTGTCTTTTATTGTAATTTTATATCTCCAAGATTATGGTTTCTTAGGTGCTTGTGTGTGTGTGTGTGTGTGTGTGTGTATGTGTGTCTGAAGTTACATCCCTGTTTGAAGTCAATTGTCGTTTGGGTCATCCATCGTAGTTCGTGTTGAAGAAAATTTATCCAAAATTTTGTTCTTTATCGTCTTTAAATTGTTATTCGTGTTAGATTCCTAAATTTCATCGTCTCAGTTCAAGTCCTAGAGTTCATAAACGAGCTAGTGCCCATTTTGAGTTAGTCCATTTAATATTTGGGGTCCTTGTTCAGTCATGTCCCAAATAAGTTTTCGTTACTTTGTTACTTTTGTTGATGATTATTCTCCTATGACTTTGTTATACTTAATGAAAAATCGTTATGATTTATTATCTCATTTTTGTGTTTTTCATGCCGAGATTCAAAATCAATTTAATGTCTCTATCAAAACCTTGTGAACAAATAATTATGGTGAATATTTCTCTCATGTACTTAGATCTTATTTATGTGGTCATGATATCATTCATCAATCATCTTGCCCAGACACTCCATCTCAAAATGGAGTTGCTGAAAGAAAAAACAGACACCTCTTTGAAGTAGCCTATGCCTTGTCCTTTCAAATGAATGTTCCAAAGAAATTTTGGGTTGATGTTGTGTCTATTGCTCGCTTCTTGATTAATAAAATGTCTTCATATGTTCTCAATAGAGAGATTCCTTATGAAGGATCTCAATGAAGTGTTATTGAGTGGAAGTGAAGAATTGTCCCAATATTCTCAATTTTACAGAGATAGAAATAAATATGCATTTAACCCAAAAAAAAAAATATATATATATATAACATGCATTAATAAAATTGTAGAAAAATAAATTAGGGTTATTACAACCCTCACCTTTTGAAGAATATTTATTCTTTTATGTGAAAAACTTGTACGTAATCCAAATGGGCCAAAAGGATACTACCACTTGGAAACCTCAGTATTAAGCAGAGAACCCAGGAAGAGCGGACGCTGACTATTTTGGATTTTTATGAGGGAAGGGAAAAGGATTGAGAGAAGAAAGGAGGAGGAGCAGGAGAACTTTTTCTTCTAGGAACACTGAACTCTCTTGTGTTGCAGGAAGAAGAAGAAGAAAACACCCACTCCCTCTGTCAACCACCCACAAAATACGTGAGTGGAGATAAAATTGGGGAGAGAAGTTAATTCCCTCCCAATAAATCAAATACAAAATAACTAACTTTAAAAAGTATTTAAATTAATTAGTTTATATATATATATATATATATATATATATAATAACTAATTTATTATACATATATACATAACTATATGTTATATCATATATAACATATAACCTATAGTTTTTATATTTTCTCTCACCAATAACTATATGTTATATCATATATAACATATATACATAACTATTTATTATACATATATACATAACTATATGTTATTTCCTCTCATAAATACTTAATATTATAATGTATCAAATACATTATAATAATTATATCACATATAATTAAAATTTAATTAATTATATCACAAATAATTAATTTCCTCAATTAATTTGAACAATTCAAATTAATCCAAAAACTGATTCCCATTTAATCCTGTTGAGCTACCGAGGAGACCTCATGGACCTATAGCTTAAAGCTCTAATGGTACGTGAATAATTTATTAAACTTTTTAGTTAAATTATTCACCATCCGTTAACTATCGGGCACTCCATTAAAGGCCAACAATTGCACTCTTCGCACTACAGATATATTTTGTGTCCATTGGATATAACCTATCAATAGTATGATGGCCCTTCATCAATTGCTCGTAAATATAGCTGGACCAAAATTACCGTTTTGCCCCTATAGTTACATCTAACTCCTTAAGTACTACTGATCCCTCTAATGAACAATAAATTATAGTCCAACTATGATCAAACCCCTCTCAGGCTAGGGGAGGGTGTGGCACCATATTGTTCAAGCCTTGGAATCAGCCCTTAAGGGAGCAATTTATCTACTTACCTCGACATTGAGGAAGAAGTGAATTCTTTCTTGTGTAGTTGTGTTCCCAGCTCCCCAATTAGACGAATCCTCAAAATGGTAGGCTTGTTGAGTCGGCGATGTGGCCACTCCCACCCATACAAATTAAAGGACCGTTCTTATAGGCAAGAGTTCACAACTTATTCAGGATTCAAGTCATGAACGTCATTCTGGTGAAATGTAAGTCTCTATTATGAACGACATTATATAACGAGACCAAACATTTCGTGGTCCGGTTATATACAAACTTCTTTGTATAGAATATCCTCGCTCACATATCTTCATATGAATGATTAGGATCAGATCGTTTGTAGCACTTTACAACAATTGTAACACCTACAAAGTGGGCCATACTCGTAGTGTCACCAGGATAAGGTATCTAGCTTTATCCATCTACTACAGATCCCCTCGTATGTCTCTACATACATTTTTAAGCTACAAGATAACCCTGGATATTAGTTTATTGGTTTGTAGTTAATGCAACTAATTTTGAAATAAAACATCACATATTTTATTACATAAATAAAATATTTGTACATTACAATTATAAACTAGACCCTACGAGATTTAGGGCGTCAACCCCAACAATCTCCCACTTGACTAAACCTAGTGGGGTGTACAGTGTAAAAGTCAATCTATAATATAAAGTACACAAAACAATAAACTTGGGTATAGACCACCCAATACAAATCTCCCACTTGCCTTAGTATAAACGTGGCCTTTCCCATAGACCCATACTCTGCAGGTGACCCTCAAACACCTCAGCCATGAGGGCCTTTGTAAACGGATCAATGACATTATGCACTAAAGCTATCTGCATGACGACCACGTCTCTTCAATACACAATCTCTCAAATGAGATGATACTTCCACTCTATGTGTTTGTCGCACTAGTGACTCCTAGGCTCTTAGAAATTAACCACAACACTACTAATATCACAATAAAGTGTGTGTTGGATTTTATGTCCTAAAACTCGTAGTTTGTAAATTAATAAACATATTTTGTTTTGTTTTTCGATAAAGTTGTTATTGAAATTGTAATCTTGAATCCAATAAACTAAGGTCCTTAGGCTATTTAATGTAGTTGTAACTTTATGTAGTGACATAAATGTGGATCAAATTCAAATATATAGCCAAAATGGTCTATAGTATATCAATAAGGTTGGGCGCCTTATTCTGGGGACACTATGGATGCGGCCCACTTTGTAGTTAGTACAAACGTTGTGATCCTGAATCGTTCATATAGAGATATGTGAGTGGGGGCATCCTATGCAATGAGTTTGCATAAGACTGAACCATGAAATAATCACTTTTTACGTTCTAAATGGCGTTTTATGTATAAAACTGATTATTTCGTTAATTGATGACCTAGGTAACTTAATCTTAATCCTGAGCTAACTATGAAATCCTATTCACTCGGAATTATCCTTAGATCTGCATAGATGAGGGCAGCTCATCATCGCTGGCCCAATAAGCCTCCCATTTCAGGGGGTAAGATCAGGTGGATAGCTGGGAACATAGGGTGCAAGATAGAATTCAGTCCTACCCGTTATAGGGATAATAGATAGGTTGTTCCTTTTAGTACTAAATTCAGGTCTTGAACAAGGGGCCCCACCCTCTCCTTGGCCCGAGAGAGGTTCGGTTTATAGGTTGGACCTTAAACCAATTGTTCATTAGAGGATCAGTGGAACTTAAGGAACAAGATGTAGTCTTGGGGGTAAAACGATTTTTATGACCCAGCCGAGATTACGAACAACCTGTGAAGGATTAGCTTACAAATCATGGTTATATCATATGGACAGAAATATATCTACAGTGAGGGGAGTGCAACTACGGGACTTTAGTGGAATGACCCGTTAGTTAACAAATGTTGATTAATTAGGTTAAAGAGTTTTACCGGTTAATTCCGGATTGTTGGAGCCCATGATCTGTAGGTCCATTAGGTTCCCCTACTAGCTCATATGGAATAAACTTAGAACAGTATGATAGAATAATTCGAATTGTTCGAATTAAGTGAAGAGAGAGAAATCGACAAGTATATGTGATATAGTGGTCAGGTTTTCAGTTTAGAGATACAGCTTTAATATTTAAATGTGATTTAAATATCAAGAATATGAATACGTTCATATTTGGAAGCTCAGAAATAATGGAAATGGTCAAAGATGTAAAAAGTCAAAGAGTTGACTTTTCACTTTGAAAAGTCAAAATTTGACCGATCTTATATTCAAATGTGATTTGAATTTCGAGAAAATGAATGCGGATTCATGCTCGGGAGGTCAAAATTAGTCAACATGAAAAAAATCATAAAAAGTCAAAATGTTGACTTTTTGGTCAAAGTTTGACTTTGACCAAATGACTATTTTGCCCTTTGACTAAAGTTAGTGGGAAAATCCAAACTTTTGTTGGATAATTCCACTAACAAAATAGTGGGCTAGGTGTTGGCTTATAGTGGAGACATTAAGTCCACTTAGATAGTGGATTCTAGGTGTTGAGTTTTTATGAATTTATTTCATGCAATTGTAGCATGGTTTTTCTATAAATTGGGCTTTTCAATTTAGTTGAAAAACTTTTGCCCATTTTGCCAAAATTATTTTTCAAATTTGGGCTGAAAAAAAAATTATTTTCTTTGAGAAAAATTCATAACCCAAAACCCAACCCAAAGATCCATTTCTTTTTCCATCTCTTTCTCTCTCTCGGTTTTCTTCATCCATCGGGTCCCACAATCCGGTTCTGAGTCCAGAGGATAGTAGGTCAACTCTAATGGTGGTCCGAAAGAATTCGGATCGAGATTCAACGAGGAAAAGCGAGTTTCGGGAGCTTCAAAAGTAAGGTTTCAAATATCCTATCCACTTTAATTTGCATGCTTATTTCCTTTTGTTTAGAAGCAATTAGAGTGTAATTAGGTCCTAATTCCACTTCGTTTGTCTCGTGTTCTATCAATGTGTTGAGCTTCAACATGTGTAGAATGGCTTCCAGATCTATCAAGAATTTCTTGAGCCAAACATCTTCCTTAGCAGCTTCACAAGCCGCCACATACTCAGCCTCCATAGTGGAGTCAGCAATGCACCCTTGCTTGATTCTCCTCCAGACTACCGCCCCTCCATTAAAAGTGAATACTGATACTAATGTGGATTTCCTAGAATCCTTAGTCTGAAAATCAGAATTTGTGTATCTAATAAGGATCAGATCCTTAGAACATACACGAGCATGTAGTCCCTCATTCTCCATAGATACTTGAGGATATTTGTAATGACGGTCAAATGATCAAATCTTGGATTAGACTAATATCTACGGACTATCCCCAATGCATAGCAAATTTCAGGTCTAGTACATAACATCGCATACATCAAGCTGCCAACAGTCGACACATAAGGGATCCGTATCATCTCCTCAACCTATTGAGGTGTCTTAGGATACTTTTCCTTAGACAATATCACTCCATGCATGAAAGGCAGTAAGCCTCTCTTGAAGTTCTGTACTGAATACTTGACAAGCATTTTGTCAATGTACGATGCTTGAGACGGAGCTAGCGTTTTGTTTTTTCAATCTCAAAAGATCTGAATTCCCAAAACAAACTGAGTCTCTCCCTAAATTCCTAAAGACATTTCACAATTAATTCCTAAATTGCATTAAACTCATGAGTTTTCTTAACTATGTCAAATCTTGAAATCAAAAGACTGAAAATTCAAGATTGATTGCATGAATGTTCTGAATTAATAGGATATTTAAAGAAAAGAGGAAAAGAAGTCCACATTTTCTATCAAAATTATTAATTCTTGCAACTCTAATTATAAATTCGATATAGAACTATGTAATTTTTGCATACAAAAATTGATTAATCATGAGTTGTCAATTCATTCTTAATCAATTTTATTCGAAATCTCAGCAAGAACATTCAAAAGAAAGTAACTACATGAAAGAAATTCAAAGAAAAGTCTCAAGAAAGTGTCAATCTACATAATTCCCCAAGAAAAAGAAATACCTACTCATGGATGATGAAATTCTCAAGAAATCCATTGATGGTTGCATAATTGGTACAAGAATAGAATAAAAATTGACAGAATCCCCTCGTATGTCTCTACATACATCTTTACAAGAATAGCTCTGTAATTTTGAATTCTCTCTCAAATAATTGAAGTTCCCTTCTTTGAAATATGGAAAATCTAGTTTTTTATATTGAAGAGGGTCGCAGCATCGCGACTCTAGGCTGACGCTGGTCTGATGCTCACTTGCGCAGAGGCATACGTGTGTTTTTATTTTTTTCTGTCAAGTTCCGGAGCGTTGCAACGCTGCCCTGTTTTGCAGCTACTGCCTTCCAGCTTTTAATGACAGACAACACAATGACAGACATTAATATTCACTTTTAATGACGCATAAAAGATGTCAATTGGTAAAAAAATCTACACATCTTCATATTTTCTTCCTTCTTTTCTTCTTTTCCTTTGATCTCTTTTGTTTAATTTGATTCCATTATGATCTAAACTCCTCGAAATAGCTTCAAGAGTGTCAGGATTGTCTTTTAATTATAAAATAAACTTTTTAAGCAAACAAATATGAGAGAATTTAGGGTTTTAACATAGAAAAGATAGTCTTTTACAAGACCTATCAAAATACCCCCAACTTAAGTCTTTATCGTCTCGAGCAAGTTGAAAACTAGAATTACACACTAAATCAATCAAAATATGAATGTTCATTTATTCATCCATTCAAAGAGATCATTAAAACTATTTATACTTTCATACATTCATTCAAATGGTTAAAATGTTCATTTATCTTAGACATTCAATTGTTCATATTGCTCAATGGTTTTACACAGTCAAATGATTCTCATCTATTTCCTCAATAGTCAAGAAAGTAACGATGCGAACATCCAATTAGAAGTTTTAAAATTTTGCCAACAAAGAGTTGAAATTCATTTTTGAAGAAAAAAGGTCATTTGTCTTGTAAAGTCATAAAAAAAAAAAAAAAAAAAAAGACTACAAAGTTTTTTAGTTTATTTAAAGGCCAAAAACTAATGGAAAGGTAACATCCAACTCTCAATTCCTTTTTTCCCTACACTGGCCTGGTTATCGGTGTAAGATATACCTAAATTGCATTGGAGAGAAGAAATTCTAATGCAAGGGTGCCTTTTTAAACTCACGCACAAAAAATGTAATTAACATTTTTTTTACTTAGAGGGTTAGCTTTCAAATTCGCACCGCCGGGAACCTATCACTCTTTTCTTGCGGACCCTAACAGTAACACGATGAAGGCAGTTCTTTTCACCTCTACCTATGTACACACACACACGTTAGTGAAAGTCTTTTGTTAACTCGCAAGCTTGCTTTAATAACTCTTCTTTTTTTTTTTATGCTAGCAACTTTTTCTTTTCTTCTCTCCATTTTTTAGAAGGCCCTATTTAATCCTCTTTGCCTAGACTTGTCTCTAAAACAAGATGGCTGTTCTTAGACAAAAATTTATCCTATTGGGGTGACAAAGAAAATTAAGTAGATATGACATTTCTAAGAGTTTTAAGATTCTAAATAAATCTAAAAGACTAAGTATTTCGATTTTTTTATGAAATTAAAAAGAAAAGAAAATTTCTTTTGAAAAATGAGTTTCAAATTTTTTTTGAAAATTTTAAGAGGTTTAAAATTTTATTTGTAGCCTTACTAGAAAGAGTAATTTCATCAATAAGAAATGAGAGATTGAGTAAAAAGCATTTGAGAATATAAAGAAAATGAATGATGATTTTTTAGTGTAATGTTTTTATGCACTCAATCATTCATGCATTTATTGCATTTAAAGAAAAATGATTAAGGAGTCTAAGAATGATCTTTTGGAGCATTAAGGAACCTATGATTATATTTTCAGAGAATCACAGTTGTGCTATGTTATCTAAATGAATCAGACAACCTCAAAATATACATAAAGAGATATTAGATCAGAGTCACAAAATCTGTCTAAGTAACTAACTCGAGCTTAGATGCTCAAGGGTTCTAGACATTTCAGACATGCATATATATGTATGTATCATTTAAGGGCAAAAAAAAGAAAGAAATTTGTAGTATGGCTAATTTTACAAAGCAAAAAATGTAATCAAAGAATGCCAAAAATATGCAATGTTTACCCACCTCCGACTTAAAGATGGAACATTGTTCTCAATATTTAAGATATGTAAATGAATTCAATGAGCAAAAATAATGGATGCAAAGAGGAACTCCCCCCCCCCCCCTTTTTTTTGGTCATGTTGCAAATTTTTAGCGTAGTTTATTCGACATTGGTGAAGATGGGTGTCAAGTATATAAGGGATTCGCTATTTACATGCCATTCATTGTAAATTTGAGTATGTGCCCATTCACCTTGAAATTTTTTGTGTTTTTCAGGGAACATCGAAATTTTCGGTCTTTTTAGGTTTTTGTTTCTTGGGGTTTTTGGAACAACTTCCCAAGTTCTTACTTTTCTTTGGATTGGCTAAACACAAGTCCAAGTGGACTTGGTTTACATGCTCTTCATTGTAAATTTTGAGTCTGTGCCCATTCACCTTGAAATTTTTGTGTTTTTCAGGGAGCATCAAAATTTTCGGTCTTTTTAGGTTTTTGTTTCTTGGGGTTTTTGGAACAACTTCCCAAGTTTTTGCTTTTCTCTGGAGAAGGGAGAGCTTTGGGCTCAATCCCTTTTTCCTGCACATTGAAAACAGAGCAAAGATTATAAGTTTTGTTTTTGTTTTTGGTATTACAAATAAATTTTGAATTTGAATTATTAGTTGAAGGTTTTTTATTTATACAAATTTTGTTTTGAAAATTTGATTCTACTTTTAAAGTATTTACATTTTGACAAAAATTGTTGTTGAAAGAATTTTCATTATTTGAAGAAGATTCTTTCTTTTAGAAAATTGAAGTGAAGAATTAGAAACATGCTTTTATTTGAATTATAATGGTTGCAAAAGTTAAGAGATATATGAGAAGAATTATGAATAATAAAATCAAAATCATAATGAATGGAAGGGGCTACCAAACAATTAGAACTTTTGTACAACATGGAATCAACAATGTGATCAATTTCATCATATGTGTTTATGGAGCAAAGAGAATAATATTCCTCCAAAAATTTCATGTCATAAATGTTGAAGAATTTTATCTCTCTGTCAAATTCTACTGATAAAGACACTTTATCTACGTCAATTCTAGTTTTCACTATTTTCATGAAGGGTCTACTAAGTAAAATATTAGAGGAAGAAGTAGAGTATAGTTCATCCATTTTTAAAATGTAAAAATCAATGGGAAAGAATAATTCTCCAACTCTCAACAAAACATCCTCTACTATGCCTAGGTTGTATGTATGACTTATCCGCTAGTTGTATTCAAACATTCATTTTTTGTAGGTCATTCAATTTGAGATCTTCATAGACATGAAAAGGAATGATATTTATTGATGCACCTAGGTCTAGCATGGCATGAGTAATTATCCTTTCTCCTATCTTGCAAAGTAAGGTAAACATTCCAGGGTCCTTACATTTCTAAAGCATGTCCTTTTTTAACAGAGCAGACACGTTTTTACTAATTGTAACTTTCTCATCCTCTTTGCCTTTTCTTTTCTTTGTAAACAAGTCTTTTAAGATTTTGCATATCTAGGAATTTTTTGTATTGCATTAAGTAAAGAGATATTGATCTGTACCTTTTTAAACATTTCAATTAGTTCTAAATTGGCTTCTTCTGCTTTAGGCTTAGCTAGTCTACTGGGGAAGGGGGCCTTAGGTACATGGGGGAAAGTAGTTACGTACCTCTGGGAAGATGGAAGATTCCGCAAACTCATTTACCTTGTTATCGTGATCAATTACCTTTTCAGGCTTCTTGGGAGTTGGTTGAACTGGGCTAGCTACTTGAGAGGAAAAAGGAATTACCTTTCCGCTTCTTAGAGAAATTGCACTTACATTTACATGCTACGGTTGAGCGGGGAGCTTGCCGGATGATTTACCCTTAAGTTTGCTTACCACAATTGCAAGTTGAGTGATTTGTGTGCCCAAGTTCGAGAAGCCTTGTCTAGCCTCTTGTCGAAAGGATTTGGTGTTTTGTTGAAATTGTTTGGTTTCTTATTGAAGTTGTATGTTTTCCTTTTGCAAATTGTGGAGTTCCTGTTGAAATTTTAACGGATGGTCAGCAAGGGATTTCACTACATTCTCTAGAGACATTCGTGAGGAGCTTGAGGAAGAGGATGGGTTCCAGTTGTCGAATTGCCCTTGAGATGCCTACTTGAAATTGGGATGATCTTTCCATCCTTGGTTATATGTTTGCCCATGGGGGTCGTATTTTCTCTGAAATCCTCCAATGGCATTGACTTGGGCTTGTGGGCAAGCCTCGAAAGTGTGCCCGACTAATCCACACGCCCCGCATTGTTTGACTAGATTAGATACTTGTGATAGCTCACTTACTTTACTAGGTTGAGAAACATTATGATCGAGAGTTCTTGTCCCAAAATTATGAGAGTTCTCTGCCATGGTTGAAATGAGTTAGCTTGCTTCTGTCGGTGTTTTGTGGGCTAAAGCCCCTCCGGCGACCGAATCTAGGTTTCTCCTCTCCGATGGAAGCAGTCCTAAATAAAAGTATTGAATTAGATATTGCTCAGAAATTTGATGATGTGGGAAAGATGCACATAACTGTTTGTATCTTTCCCAATATTCATATAAAAACTCTCCTACACTTTGTTTTATTTCATATATTTCCTTTCTTATGTTGCGAACCTTAGACATAAAAAAAAAAAAAAACTTTTCTAAAAACCTTTTTTTTTTAAACCACTCCAAGTGGTGATGGAACCCGCCGGTAGGTAATATAGCCAATCCTTAGCCACATCCTTCAAGGAGAAGGGGAAGGCTCTAAGGTTGAGTTGCTCTTGTATCACTCCGTGTGGATGCATTCTGTCATAAACAAGATGGAACTCCTTCATATGCTTGTGAGGGTCTTCGCTGGTTTGCCCCCTGAATGTAGGATTAAATGTACTAGCCCCAGCTTGAGCTCAACGGGAACAGTTGTCCCTGCATATACAATGCATAGTGATTGTTGATTATAATCCAGCTCCGTTAACTCACACAAAGTTTGCTCTTTTACTTCACCCATGTTGTTTGGGGGAGGTTGTTCTTCTTCTTATTGACTTGATTTTTCAAGTTCTTCTTCTTCTCTTCTAGTCCTTTCCCCTTATAATCTCCTTTCCTCACAGTCAGTATCTAAAATCAAATCATAAAGTAAACTCCGAGAGGAGCGGGTCATATACAAAAGAAGATCTTAAAACCTACTATTTTTTTGGTTTTATTATTTCCTTTATTTTATTTTATTTCTTGTTATTTTCTTCTCAAAAAGAATTCAAAAATTCTAAAAGGCCAATTGCACGACTCTCTGGCAACGACGCCAATTTGTTTGGGCTAAAATATAGGTGTCATAAATTCTATCTTACCCAAAGTAAATGAAATTTATAATACTCTAACTAAAACTAGCACATAGCAATAGTGGAGTAAAAGATTGATCCCAAGAGAACCTCTATTAATTGGCCTAAAATGGACTATTTGAATTCCAAAATGCAAATAATTAAACGGGGGAAATTGTTTGTTTTAAAGAACTAGAAATTAACTAAATGAAAAACAAGATTGATATAGGAAATTTAATAATGAGAGAAATAAGGGAAATGAAATCTTGGAGATTTCATATAAACTAGGCAATTCTATCATTGACTTAAAAAAAATTATTCAATTAGATTATTCAATAGTTCATTAAGAATAAATCCCTAATGCCCTAATTAGCTAATTTAACAATGAACCTTAATCTAGGTCTTAATTTCTTCCTAAAGACATTTCACAACTAATCCTTAAATTGCATTAAACTCATGGGTTTTCTTAACTATGTCAAATCTTGAAATCAAAAGATTGAAAATTCAAGATTGATTGTATGAATGTTCTGAATTAATAGGTTCTTTAAAGAAAAGAAGAAAAGAAGTCCACATTTTCTATCAAGATTATTAATTCTTGCAACCCTAATTATAAATTTGTTATAGAACTATGTAATTTTTATATACAAAAAATTGATTAATCTTGAGTTGTCAATTCATTCTTAATCAATTTTATTCGAAATCTCAGTAAGAGCATTCAAAAGAAAGTAACTACATGAAAGAAATTCAAAGAAAAGTCTCATGACAGTGTCAATCTACATAATTTCCCAAGAAAAAGAATTACCTACTTATGGATGGTGAAATTCTTCAAGAAATCCATTGATAGTTGCATAATTGGTACAAGAATTGAATACAAATTGATAAAATCTCTCCAAAATTTACAAGAATAGCTCTATAATTTCGAATTCTCTATCTAAAAATTGAAGTTCCCTTCTTAGAAATCTGGAAAATCTAGGTTTTCGTATTGAAGAAGATCGCAGCGCCAAGACACTAAGCTGACGTCTGTCCGACGCTCACTTGCGTAGAGGCGCGCACGTATTTTTATTTTTTTCTATCAAGTTCCAGAGCGTCATGATGGTGCCCTGTTTTGCAGCTACTGCCTTCCTGCTTTTAATGACAAACAAACAATGACAGACAACATAAATCTGCTTTTAATGATGCACAAAA
Organism: Benincasa hispida; assembly: GCF_027475165.1. Classification (NCBI taxonomy): domain Eukaryota; kingdom Viridiplantae; phylum Streptophyta; class Magnoliopsida; order Cucurbitales; family Cucurbitaceae; genus Benincasa; species Benincasa hispida. The sequence goes on along the minus strand of NC_143484.1, from coordinate 51,836,111 downwards.
GATGTCAGTTGGTAAAAAATCTACACATATTCATATTTTCTTCCTTCTTTTCTTCTATTCCTTTGATCTCTTTTGGTTAATTTGATTCTATTATGGTCTAAACTCCTCGAAATAGCTTGAAGAGTATTAGGATTGTCTTTTACCTATAAAATAGACTTTTTAAGCAAAAAAAATATGATAGAATTCAGGATTTTAACATAGAAAAGATAGTCTTTTACAAGACCTATGCTTGAGACAAAGCTAGTGTTTTGTTCTTTCAATCTCGAAATATCTAAATTCCCAAAACAAATTGAGTCTCTCCCAAATCTTTCATTTGGAATTAGGTTGCTAGTCAGTTTTTAACTTTAGTTTGTAAACCAACATCATTCCCAATAAGTAGGATATTGTCTACATATAACACTAAGAAAGCTACTAAACTGTTGATGATCCTCTTGTATACACAAGGCTCATCAACATTTTGATCAAAGCCATAAGATTTGATCGCAGTATCAAACCTTATGTTCCAAGATCGAGAAGTCTACTTCAGTCCATAAATGGACCGATTAAGCCTGCAAACCTTTTGTTCTTGACCTTGGGTTATGAATCATTCGCGTTGCTCCATATAAATGGTCTCTTCAAGATTGCCATTCTGAAAAACAGTCTTCACGTCCATTTTCCAAATCTCATAGTCATAATATGAGGTAATGGACATGAAGAGTCAGATAAACTTTAGCATGGCAACAGGTGATAAAGTCCCCTCATAGTCGACTCCCTCAACCTGTGTATAACTCTTTACCACCAGTCTAGCCTTGAAGGTTTGCACCTTCTCATTAGCATCCCGTTTTCTCTTGTAGATCCATTTACAACCTATAGGTTTTACCCCCATTAGGTTGATCTACAAGATCCCATACTGAATTGAAGTACATTGATTTCATTTCAAGATCCACAACTTTGATCCACTCATCTTTGTCAATATCCTCCATCTATGAAGCATAGACATAGATATGGTTACACGATACGGATACGATCGGATACGACGATTTGTCAATTTCTAAAAAACTAAGATACGGATACGTCTAAGGATGTGTTCATTTTTTTTTATATTTTTTTAATATATATATTTCTAAAAAACGAGGATACTGATACATTAAAGATACATTTTCTTCATCTTTAAAAAAATTTAGGATATAGATAAATTTAGCATACAAGTTAATAACAATAGCACAAAATAGAATATAAACATTGAAATACAATACAAAAAAAAAAAAGCAACATCTAAGATGTTAAAGTACAATAGTTAATAAAGTGCAATAGAAAAGTAACTCATATTGCAAAGAAGAAGAAGAAGAAGAAGATTAGAGGGAGAAGTATGAAGATAAACGAAGAACTTATTGTTGAAGATATCCTAATGGTTTATATTTTGGTGGACTTTGTGGGGACTCAAATGTGAAGATGGAGATTAGATAATTCTAGTATAAGGTTTGATTCTTTATTTATTTATTTTTCTTTTAGTTTTGGACTCAAGTAGTGAGCTTTTTAGATAGGTTGTCTAATTTTAGATTGGGAAAGATTATATGAGTTACTTGTCTTTTTTCTTTTATTAAAAAAGTTACGCATAGAAATAGATACGTCAAATCGCATGTCAGATACATATCTATAAAGTATCTAGAAGTATAGATACGTCAAATCGCGTGTCAGATATGTATCTGAAAAGTATTTGGAAGGATCAGTATTCGATACGTGTCTGATACTGATTCTTTGCCTCACATAAAGTATCTGTGCTTCATAGCCCTCCATTTTCATATTGTAAGACAGTGGATCATTAACATCTTCGTCTACCATAGCAAGGATTTCAGTTAAACTCATGTAACGGACAGGTGGGTTTGTAACCCTCCCACTGCATCGAGGTTCCCTCAAGTCTTGAGGTGGATTTGACCTATTAGATGATCCAACTTCAACAATTCTTGTTGAGGTGTTGAGTTTTTCGACAGTAAAGGTTCAGTAGTTTCTTTATAAAGTTCATTCAACACAATTTTAATGTGAGGCTTGTGCTCCCTTATGTGGTCTTTCTGAAGGAAAGTAGCGTTTGTCGATACAAACACTTTGTTTTCTTTATAGTCAAAGAAGTAATCACCTCTCGTTCCTTTAGGATAGCTGATGCGCGTAAATTGGAAGTCAATTTTACACGACAACGAACTTCTCTTGGACGCATTATGTGATGCATGTTCCTAAAATATGCGTTGATGCCATGCGTCGATGGTCATGCGTTGGAATGAAAATTGCGTTAACTAATGTATGTGATGACCATGCGTCCTGCCACAAGTTTTCTTGCGTTCATGCCAAGTATAACATGAACGCAAGTTTCTTGGGTAATCTAAGGTCAAACACAGGGACTTGTAACTATATGTTTGCGGTGATTGTGCATGCGGGGGTATAAATAAAAGTATGGAGGGGATATTGCTACGTTAATCCTACTCCTACTCCTATCTAACAGACAATGCAATGAGATAAGCATGAACGGTAGAGATGTGCAAACCTTGACATGAAATAAATGTGTGGGAAAATGGATAAAATACGGAGATGTTTTCATTGCAAGACTTAAGAGTGATCGGAAGGGTAACTTTAGTCATCGTCAGACTATGCGATCATGTTACAACCATACATGTCAAGTCATTTTCCAATGGAAATGCGGTGTTCCTAATTCTAAGACGCATGTGTTGAACGCAAAGTATCCATAGAGCTTATTCCTAAGTCTCTACTCTTGTCCTATGCGATGCAAAATGCATGAAAGCAAGGTGACCACATTCAATCCTATCCTATCTCTAGGATGCATGCGATGTGTTAATAACAAATAGTGCCCATTCCTAAACGCCTATCTTTGGTATTATGTGTTCTAATCTGGCTCTCCTAAGCCTAGATTTTGACCTGACCTTCCCAAGCCTAGGTCATGTCCTTAGACTACCCTCTCAAGTATCCCTAATGGATGAATGAAGCATACATAATACAAGACAATCACATATACTTCGTTGACCTACGGTTGTTACTATACCTAGTGAACAACGCATACCTTGCTTAATGCGTCCAACAACTTACCCTCTCGAGCAGTTGATTGTTGCTGACTTCACTCATAGACAAGCAATGCGTTAGCCTATAGACAGGCATTGCAGCAGCTCACACTAAGCAAATAAGGTTACTCACATACTCGCGCAACACATACCTCTCGGTAGTTTGCTACATGCTTCATATCCCTAATCCACATGACTAAGTATGCAATACCCAAGAAATCCCACTAAGTGTTGCAATGAAAGTAAAGATGCTAAGCAAGAAGATGGAGATGAAATCGAAGGAAAAGAGAAATGCATTGAAAACACGTTGTATTAATTTCTTAATTCCAAAATGTTATACAATACAATATGAGAAAAGAAAGGAAAAGAAATGACTGGCTGAAAGCAAAGATTTGCTTCCAGCGGATTTGCGTCAAGGTTGCCGGTGGTTCCATGGATGGGTGGAGGAGCTGAATCTCTCGAGATCTAGCTCCAGTCGAAGTCTCCGGTCGTCACTTGGAATGGATGAAGGAGATGAAGATCTCTCAGCTTCTTCTTAGGCAGTTGTTTGGATCACAAGGATCCGCCATAGGCGAACCTCAGGCGAAAACCTTGGATAAAATGAATTTGAGCTCATCGGCTTCTATTTATAGAGCTTGGCCATCGACAGCATCAATTGGACTGCTCTGAGTCTGACGTTCAGCGCGTTCGTCCTTTCTGAACCTCTACCACTAACGGCGTGGTAGGTGAAATGTCAGCATCAGCTTTGGATTTTCTCGAGGGAGATGCGTTGATGCATTCATTCCACCAACCTTGCATTGATCCCATTAGAATGTGTTGTTGCGTAGTCGCTGTCATTCAATGGTCGCATTCACTTAACACCACAAGTCTACATAATGACCGCAATCGCTTGACGAATGCAACTCCTATGCAATGGACGCATACGGCTAATTACCGCGACATCCATGCGTTGATCGATGTGTTTGCCTTACGATGGAGTGTTTCTCTATATGTAGTCGTCTTTGCGATGGTCTGATATCCGCGTTTGCGTTCATTTCCTGCATTGGCTACAAAAATAGAACATTGAACGCATAATTAACGTAAAGTGGGTTAGTTGAGATTCGATATGCTGATTGAAGCAAACTCTTTTTCTCATGAATTTCTGGCATGATCGACGCATATTCTACCTAACAACCTTCATAATTCTAAGTAAAAGGCCTAAAATGACATGCATATCTACATGTCATCAATAGCTTACAAATAGACACAATTTTGAACGAGATTCCAATCTTTTAGGATTAGCCTCAAGCACATATGCTAGACAACCCCAGATTCTGAAATGACGTAAACTAGCTTTACGACCATTCCATAACTCCAAAAGTGTTTTGGTAACACTCTTGGATGGAACACAGTTCAAAATATATGCTACAGTCTCTACTGCATAACCCAAAAATGTGTCAAGTAAGGAAGCGTAACTCTTCACAGACCAAATCATGTCCAACAGGGTTTAATTTCTTCTTTCTGATACATCATTCTGCCGAGGTGTACCAAATGCTAAGAATTGGGATACAATTTCACGTTCTATCAAATAGTTTTGGAATGACAGATCCATAAACTCTTCACCTTGATCAAATCAAAATGTCTTTATTGTTTTACTTAATGCATTTTCAACTTCAACCTTGAATTCTTTGAATTTTTCAAAAGATTCAGGCTTATGTCACATTAAATAAATGTACCCATATCTTGAATAATCATCAGTAAAAATGATGAAATATTCATAACCTGTCACACCCCGCTCCAGATTACCCTTTTAACCTGGATGGAGGGGTGACTGCAGCAGTTACCAACCCTTTTGCTAGCACTTACTGCCTATCTAACCTATTAGATTTGCTTAAACTCTGAATACGTACATTTCATCAATATATTGAACAAATTAACTTAGAACTTAACACATTTACATTACAGGGTTTCATAGCATTGTTCATACATGAATATTACAACTTAGTGAGCTCTAGCTAGAATACTAGTCCCTATATAACAAACACATATGTACTAACTAATACAGGTCTTCAATTAAGCTTCCTTCAACCTGACTCTTTAAGTGGCAGAGTAGCAGCAGAGAAGTCTTTTGGGAACTGACCGCTACCTGAAAGGAAAACATTTGAAAACATGAGCTAGAAGTCCAGTGAGTGACTAACATATAAAGCATAACTTTCATACATAAATCTGATAGTAAAACTGAAAACATAAACTTGGCAACTATTATTCATGTTATCATTAACATCACATAACACTATTTTATGCTTTGCTGGACTCTGCCTTAGTCTATTAGTCTAGAGTAGCCCTTTTGCTCACTCTTTCATGCTTAACTGCATTACTACTAACTGAAAAGGAACCCTTTTATTCACTTCCTAAAAACATAATTTGCGTCCTTATTTGAGTTTACTCAATTCCTCAACGTCAATCCATAGTTAGTGTGGAGTGATCTCAACACTACCAATAACAACTTTTCTTACATACATGTGATTCTAGTTTAAGTACCGCCATACCTTAGGTACTACTGCTCAGATACCTTCTTTGTGTCCTTTGGTATCGAGTTGCTCGGATACCTTCTCCGTGTCCTTCAGTATCAAGCTATTCAAATCTAAGACTGAACTTCAGTACCTTCTCATTTAGTCCTTTAGTACTGAGCTACTCATGTTGAATTTGCATATTCCTTTCTCTTAATGACTTAGTTACCCAAAATAATATTGTACTAACGCATCCTCATGTTTATTAAAATCATAGCATAAACATAACATTAATGTGAGATGCGTTGCTTGGAAACTATTTGAGAATAGTTGTCATAAATAGCTTTCAGTAAACATGCATTGCTAAACATTCATAAGCATTAGCAGTTTACTTAAAACATTTAAAGCATTTAAAGTCACTCACAGTCTTTGGCAATCTTCTTCATGTACTTCTCCTTTTGATATCGAATCTTTCAATGTTGTGCTCACTGTGCATTGAACACTTAGCCAAATTCTTAGGCCTTAACTTGACTAGGCAACAACTTCTTCACTATGCATCCATGCCTTGCTTTAGGCATTCAAACCTCTTATGCGGCCAAGCTTTCAGCCCATGCCTACTACCCATCGCATGGCCCATCACATAGCAACCTTTGCACCCATCGTTTAGCTCATGCGCCCGTCTTATGGCACATCAACGCATGCCCCATGCGTTCGTCTGGTCACGCCCATAAACTTCAACGCAACCTTGCGTCTAATACCTTGTGTGCCTTCCTGCAGGATCCAACGCTCACATAGCACTTGCGCTTACAGCTTCAATATGCATTGCATGGTCTAATGCTTCTCATTGCGTCCTTGCGCCAATTCAGTCTCCGACGCATGCGCTCAGCATCATCGTCAAGCCCTTCAAGCTGCTTGCCTGTTCAACTCAAGCAGCTGCCTGCTTGTCCAAGATTCTAGATTTAACTTACAATTTAAATAACTATTTTTCCAGGCCTTTTCTAAAGAAAATTCCTTCTACAAACATTCTCTAAAATGTCTTAGCAAGCTTAACTTAAAATTTCAGCTTAGAATTCCTCATGGTTGAGCCAAAATCCTCATATTATCAAGACTAGCCCAAACTTAGCCAAGAATTCGACCTTCAATCGGATTCTTCATTCTCCAGCTCAATTTCGCTAGAATCTCCTCGACATTTCAACCTCAGTAACTAGAGGGTTTTAATGGCTCTGTAATTACTCCATTTTCTCGAGTGAATTTCTCAAACCCTCTCTTTGAAGTCGAGCTTCCCTTTTAAACTAGCAGCTGCATATTCTCCTTTTAACATCAAGCTGCCACCTCATCCTTAAACCTGAGTATGACAGCTGGCTTAGCTGATCAATCACTAAGATGATCCTTTCCTCTTGGGTAAAGATGCAAGGGTCAGCTCCCAAGCCAACACTTGCAACCACATGGCCGCATGCCTCTTCCACAATGCATTGCCCAATCTGGCTAACGCATAGCTCACTTAGAGACTATTGCGTCCCTCCTTTGATCACATACTCCTAAGCCAACGCATGTCCTAGCCCACGCATAGCTTAATCTTATCATATCAACCAAGCGTTAGACCTTCTTCGCTTCATAGCATAACTTCAGCGTGTATCGAGTTTCAACGCCTTGCGCACATCGCATACTCCATCATCTAGCACCCGGCGCCTATCGTGCAGCTCATCGTCTAGTGCCGATGCCGATCGTGCAGTGCTAATGCCCCATCACTTAACGCTATCGTCCAACGCATAGTGCTATCACTTAACTTCCACGCATTTGCTACACGATCGCCTACCTCATCGTGTAGTGCTGCTCATTTGCTTCACGATGGTTCAGTGCACGCATCTTCAACGCCTAGCGCCCATGATCGTGCACACTTGAGGCTGTTGCATGCTCACATAGCTTTTCTCTTGGCCACACTTTGGCTTTCTTCAACGCCTAAATAACCTCGTAGGCCCTTTGGCTACCACAACCTTATCAACGCATCATGCCTTTCAACTCATGCATTCATCCTTAGTTCCAACGCATAGTTTACCCTTATCTCCAACACTTAGCCTCTATAAGCCTTGGTTGCTACACACACAATCTCATGTGTTCACACTTCTCCATCAACGCATAGTTTACCCTTATCTCCAACACTCCTCAATAAGCCTTGGTTGCTACACACACAACCTCATGCGTTCACACTTCTCGATCAACGCATGCCTACACTTGGCTTCCATACTTAGCCAACTTTCACTTGTTATACTATCTAAAACTCACCCATGACTAAGTATTTCTAACACAGAATTTCCTTCCTCTATCTTCCTACTTTCTTTACCTCCTTTCACAATTTTACTTAACGTGCTTATTACTCACTTATGTAGGAAAAATGGAGTACGGGGTCTACATAACCTCTCCTAGCTTTTACACTCATCGGGCCATAGAGGTCTGAATGTACCAATCTAGAAGTTCTTTGGCCCTATGACCTTTTCCAATAAAAGGTCTTTTAATCATCTTACTTTCAAGGTGACTCATACACAGGTAAAGAATTTTCTTCCAACTCGCTTAGAAATCCATTTTTCACCAACCTCTCAATCCTATTGAGATTGATCTGTTTTAGTCTTAGGTGTCAAAGTTGGGCATTTTCTTTAGAAGAAATTTCAAGTCTTTTATATGAAGTTATCGCAGATTTAAACATTTCGGTGTTATGGAGTGCCTTAGTTGCTAACGGTCTTAGCATATAAAGGTTGTTTTCCAGTTTCGCAGAAAAAATATGAACACCATTTTTGGAAATAAACAATTTATTTACATTAAAGTTGATACTATAAGACCGTTCAAACAAACACTTTATAGAAATTAGGTTTCTTTTTAAACCAGGAACAATATATACCTTTTTTAGTAAAATGATTTTATTATGTAAAGTCAATTAGAGACCTTTCACTGCAACAACCGAGATAACGTGCCCAATTTCAACCCGCGTCATCATCTCACCAGCATCAAGTTGCCGCCAGAAATTAATTCCCTGAAATGAAGAACAAACGTGGTTAGTGGTGCCAGAATCTATAATCCAAGCAAAATCATCATTCTCCACTAAACATGTTTCCAAAACAAGTAAATCACATTTACCTTGCTTGGCTTTCTTCTTTTCTGCCAAGTACTTGGGATAGTTCTTCTTCCACTGTCCCTCTTGGTTGCAATGGAAACAGATTCCTTTACAACTTTGGCACTCTTTTAAGCAGTTGCTAGTGGGTTAGCTTTCCTCTTTCCACCTTTCTTCTTCTTCCACTTTTTTGGTGCTGGAGGAAGAAGGTACAGACTTTGTCCCAAAAGTTGAACCTCTGTGGAACTTCTTAGAGGATGAAGCAATAGTTGTTTTACCCTTCTGTCCCTTGCTTTTCATCAAGGACTGAAAGGTCTATAGCTTGTTGAGGAGGGTGGTTAGGTTGTACTTAATCCTGTTCAAAACAACATTGCTACTTCCAGGAAACTTTCAGGTAAAGATTCCAAAATGAAGCTAACCTAGTTGGCTTCATCGATGACGGGCTCATTCATCTTCGCCACATTGAAGTGGACTATCATGTTGAGAACATGTTTTCAACAGATGCCCCTTCTTACATACGGGCATTGAAGATGTCTTTGAGAGCATCATGCCTGATCTGTGTGGATGGTTGTCTGAACATTCCCTTCAGGGACTCCATGATCTCACGTGCTATGAGCATAGGCTCATGCTTCTTGGCCAATACTTTGGAAAAACTCGCCAAGATATACACTCGGGCCTTTTCGTTTGCTCGTGTCTAACACTCGTATGCTTCTCGAATATTTCGAGCAGTATTGGAGTTGGAATGGGAGGACAATCCTCCATCAGGACAAAACGAAGGTCATCAATTATAAGTATTATGTTGATCATGTTTTTCCAAGAAGCATAATTTCCGCCCGTTAATTTTTCAACAGGGAGTAGATTTAAAGTAGCGGTAGCCATTGAAATAAATTTGCTAAAAACATACAAATTATTTATATTAGTCTATTTGCATTAAGTCACTAAGACAACCAATCATTTTTAGCAAAACAGTCTAATGTACCCTAAATTACATCTATTTTGCAATGATTTTTTAGTGAGGCAGGACAAAAGTCATCGTAGGATGATCAAGTGTCCCTTTACTGAAATGACACATTCTCTTCCAATAGACAGAACAACAACTTGTTACTGTAACTATCAATCACCATTGTTCGGACCAGAATTTGTTAAACTTGCTTAACAATTTTTGTAAGTATAACCCTTCATTTTAGGTCCTAGAGCTCTGTCCCAATGAGCCAACCGTAGGAAAAAATTGATTGGAATATGAAACTAAAGCAACCCTATCCATGACTGGAGTTTGAATAATCCTTTAGGGGGACACCTACGGTGCCATGAGGCCATGCATGAAACTTTACTTTAAACTAATGAGAGAGACCGACGGATGTGTTGTCACATGTCCCACCCCCACTTACTATAAACACTCTCTCCATTCATCTTGATATTGATCTATACAAATGTCACCCGTAGGGGGACACCCATGGTGTCTTGAGGCCGAGTATAAATCTCACGGTGTGAATTTTAAGGAGAAACGTGAAGAAGATAAAATGAAGTATCATATACTACATTTTCCTCTCATTGAGTATTTTACCTAGGATTAATTAATTTAGGAAAATTCGGCTACTGATTTTAACTAAGTAATTTTTTAATTTGTCCAAAAACAAGATTTGTCTTTGAATAGTTAAACAATTTTGATTAATGTCTATTAAACTCTTTAATAAATTTTAATCAAACTTCATGCATGTAACAAATCTATTTAATTCACCTTTCCAGGTAAGTTCCCAGGTAAGGATGTTACGTTTCCGTCGACTTAAATACCCCAGCCTAGACAAAACTCGCCTTAGACAAAAGGTCCCTTATAGGTATATTTGTTACATTGTTAATCTTTTATGAAGATCAATTTATTCCTACTAAACCGATTAAAATATTAAACTTAAATCTCTAATCTCATTAGAAAAGTGATCTTAGATCTATGTGAATCATATTTTAAAACAATTTTAAAAGATGATTATTTACGTAAGGTTTGCATGCAACTCTTAATTATTGATTTTAATTATAATTTCATTTTGTTATAACAATTATAAACAAATGAAACAATTAAAACCAAACATTGTATGCTTTGACATTCTTTAGTAAATTAAAACATTTATAAATTTAACTTAAAGTGGTGTCATGCATCATGCAATGTCATTTCATTACTAACACATATATAACATTTATATAATAAAGTAATGAAACAAACAATAGCATACATTCATACATACATTGAACCATATATTATAATAATTATAATATAAATGATGTGTGAATATGGTATTAATGCATGCATGCATATATTATAACATTTATACTATATGATGCACGAGCATGCTATATTAATTAAATCATGCATATACATATGTTATAACACTTATAAATGATGCATGAAATTAAATGCATAACCTATGGTGGAATTTTATACTATATGACATACAATATGACATATATATATAAGATTAAATCATATATCACATGTATAAAATAAAAGCAATTAACAGACCGAGATTGGACTCCTAAAAACATAAATAAAAAACTACAAATAAATATCCATCCAGTTCGATATATGTGAACTGGGCCTTGAAATGCTCGAACTAGACTAGAAACTGGTCCAAATGAACCTAAAATGAACCGAACTTAACTAGTAAACCTCGAACCATGCGCGAACCGAAGCTGAATCGCATGCAATTTTCGTCTCATTTTCTCCATAATTTGGCCACGAAGCAATACGAATGACTCCAAAACTTTGAATACATACTTGATAGCTAAAAAAATTACACCAAAACATGGGCCTTTACAGATCAAAATTCACAACAGAAAGCCATAAATTCTAAACAGTCCAATCCCGAAATTATCCATTAACATAAACATTCATCATACGAACAGAATGCATCAAAAAATAAAATCTCACTAGTGCACTGTAAAAAAAAATCTGAAAAATTAAGAAAAAATTGGGATCAAAACCTAGATGCTCTGATACCAATTGAAGGTTCCTTGAGCGGAAATGAAGAATCGTCCCAATATTCCCAATTTTACAGAAATAGAAAGAACATATGCATTTAACCCAAAAAAATACAGCATGCATTAATAAAATTGTAGAAAATGTATTAGGATTATTGGAACCTTTACCTTTTGAAGAACGTTTCTTCTTCTCTATGAAAAACCCGTACGTAATCAAAATGGGCCAAAAGGACACAACCACTTTGGAACCTCAGTATTCTCAGGCAGAGAACCCAAGAGGAGAGGACTCTGACTATTTTGGATTTTTGTGAGGGAAGGGAAAAGGATTGAGAGAAGAGAGAAGAATGAGCAAGAGAATTTTTTCTTCTAAGAACACGAACTTTTTTGTGTTGCAAGAAGAACAAGAAGAAAACACCTAACTCCCACTCCCTTTGGAGATTATATATAAAAAATAACTAATTTATTATACATATATACATAACTATATGTTATATTACATATAACATATAACTTATAGTTTTTATGTTGTATCAAATACAATATAGCTTATAGTTTCAATCTTCTCTCACCAATGACTTTTGATATAAATCACATTTACATTAAATTTAATTATATGAATCCAATTCATATAATTAATACTTGAATCATATTCAAATATTTATTTCCTCTCATAATACTTAATATTATAATGTATCAAATACATTATAGTAATTATATCACATATAATTAAAATCTAATTAATTATATCATATATAATTAATTCCCTTAATTAATTTGAACAATTCAAATCAATCCAAAAACTGATTCTCATTTAATCTCGTTGAGCTACTGAGGGGACCTCATGGACCTGTAGTTTGAAGCTCAACCGATACGTAAATAACTAATTAAACTCTTTAATTAAATTATTCACCATTCGTTAACTGTCGGACACTCCACTAAAGACCGACAGTTGCACTCTTCACACTACATATATATTTTTGTGTTCATTGGATATAACCAATCACTAATACGATGACCCTTCACAAATTGCTCGTAAGTACAGCTGAGCCAAAATTACCGTTTTGCCCCTATAGTTACATCTAACTCCTTAAGTACCACTGATCCCTCTGATGAACAATAAATCATAGTTCAACTATGATCAAACCCTTCTCGGGCAAAGAGAAGGTGTTGTGCCACATTGTTCAAGCCACAGAATCAATCCTTAAAGGAGCAATTTATCTACTTGCCCCGACATTGGGGAATGAGTGAATTTCTTCTTGTGTGTGTTCCGAACTCCCTAATCAGACGAATCCCCAAAGTGGTAGGCTTGTTGAGTCGGTGATCTGGCCACTCTCACTCATACAAATCAAAGGAACGTCCTCATAGGCAGGAGTTCACAACTCACTCAAGATTCAGGTCATGTTACCTATGGTCATCTTAGTGAAATGTGAGTCTCTATTATGAACAACGTTATATAATGAGACTAAAAATTTCATGGTCCAGTCTTATACAAATTCCTTTATATAGAATATCCCCACTTACATGTCTCCACATGAATGATCAGGATCAGATCATTTGTAGCACTTTACAATAATTGTAACACCTACAAAGCGGGTCATACTTGTAGTATCACCAGAATAAGGTATCCAACTTTATCCATCTACTACAGATCATTTAGATTATCACTTAAACATGATCCACCCGTATGTCTCTACATGCATGTTTAAGCTACAAGATAACCTTGCATATTAGTTTATTGGTTTGTGGTTAATGCAACAAATTTTGAAATAAAACATCACATATTTTATTACATAAATAAAATGTTTATATATTACAATTACAAACTATAGGATCCTACAAGATTTAGGGCATCAATCCCAACACCTTATCGTACTATTTTTCCTATGAAATCTTTGTTTCCTATTGCTCCTAAGATCTTTGGTTGTGTTTGTTTTGTTCGAGATATTCGTCCAAGTCGTACCAAATCAGATCTGAAATCTTTAAAATGCATTTTCTTAGGTTATTCACGTGTTCAAAAGGGTTATCATTGTTATTGTCCTACTCTAAACAGGTTTATCATATCTTCTAATATTACATTTTTCGAGGATATACCTTTTAGCCCATCACCGTTGAGTCTGTGCCAAAGGGAGGATGATGATCTTTTATCTATGAGACTACATCTTCCACATCATCCTCTCCTCCACCTTCCTTTATGTCTCTTTCTTCTGACCCTTCGGTTACTCGAGTCTACTCTAGGCATCCTTTACAGCCACCTTTAGACCCATGTCCTCCACCACTGGCTTCTTCGACATCTGATCCGGACCGAGTGATGATCTTGCCATTGCCCTTTGAAAAGGTAAACACACTTGTACTTACCCTATTTCTTCGTTTGTTTCGTATAACTAGTTGTCTTCCCCCACTTATTCCTTTATTACATCTCTTGATTCCACCTCTATGCTTAACACTTTAATGAAGCTTTATCTCATCCCAGGTGGCGTAGTACAATGATTGAGGATGACTGTTTTAGATGATAATGGTACTTGGGATCTCGTTTCGCGTCCAGCTGGAAAGAAGGCTATTGGGTGTAAATGGGTGTTCGCTATAAAGGTCAACCCTGATGGAACAGTGGCTCGGTTGAAAGCTCATATTGTTGCCAAAGATTATGCCCAAATCTATGGGACTAATTATTTTGATACATTTTCTCTTATTGCTAAATTAATTTCCATTCGACTATTTATATCGATGGCTGCTCACAATTGGCATTTACATCAACTTGACATTAAGAATACTTTTCTTCATGGTGATCTTCAAGAAGAAGTCTATTTAGTGCAACCACCTGGGTTTGTTGCTCAAGGGGAGAATGATAACGTGTGTCGCCTTAAAAAATCTTTGTATGGACTAAAACAAAGTCCTCATGCATGGTTTGATAAGTTTAGTCAAGCACTCGAATGTTTTGGTATGAAAAAAAGTATGTCCGATCATTCTGTTTTCTATCGACGATCTGACAATAGTATTACTTTTTTTGTTGTCTATGTTGATGATGTCGTTATCAATGGAAATGATGTATTAGGTATATCCTCTCTCAAGACTTTTCTCCAGGGTCAATTTCATATCAAAGATTTGGGGTCATTGAAGTATTTCTTACGTATTGAAGTAATGAGAAGCAAGAAAGGTATTTACCTATCCCAACGAAAATACGTACTTGATTTGTTGTCTGAAACAGGTAAATTAGGAGTCAAACAATGTAGTACTCCATGTTGGGGTTAATGCCCTAAATCTTATAGGGTTCTATAGTTTGTATTTGTAATATACAAACATTTTATTTATATAATAAAATATGTGATATTTGATTTCATTTTTAGTTGCATTAACCACAAACGAATAAACTAAGATCCAAGGTTATCTTGTAGCTTAAATATGTATGTAGAGACATACGAGTGGATCATGTCTTAAGTGTTAACCTAAATGGTCTGTAGTAGATTGATAAGGCTGGATACCTTATCCTAGTGACACTACGAGTATGGCCCGCTTTATAGGTGTTACAATTGTTGTAAAGTGCTACAAATGATCTGATCTGGATTATTCATGTGGAGACATGTGAGCGAGGATATTTTATACAAAGGAGTATGTATAAGACCGAACCACGAAATGTTTAGTCTCATTATATAACGTCGTTCATAATTAGGACTTATATTTCACCAAGATGACTATAGGTAACAGACCTAAATCCTCAATGAGTTGTGAACTCCTACCTATAAAGGTGATCCTTTGATTTGTATGAGTGTGAGTGGCCAGATTGTTAACTCAACAAGCCTACCATTTTGGGGATTCGTCTAATTGGGGAGTTAGGAACACAGCTACACAAGAAGGAATTCACTCCTTCTCCGATGTCGGGATAAGTAGATAAATTGCTCCCTTAAGGGTTGATTCCGAGGCTTGAACGATGTGGCGCCATAGCCTCTCCTGACTCAAGAGAGGTTTAGTCATAGTTGAACTATGATTTATTGTTCATTAGAGGGTTAGTGGTACTTAAGGAGTTAAATGTAACTACTGGGAAAAAACGGTAATTTTGGCTCAGCTGTACTTACGAGCAATTTGTGAAGGGTCATTGTACTGTTGATTGGTTATATCTAATGGGCACAGAAATATATATGTAGTGCGAAGAGTGCAGCTGATGGTCTTTAGTGGAGTGTCCGTCAGTTAACGGATGGTGAATATTTTAATTGAAGGGTTTAATTAATTATTCACGTACCGTTGGAGCTTCAAGCATGTCCATGAGGTCCCCTCAGTAGCTTAACGAGAATAAATGAGAATCAGTTTTTGGGTTAATTTAAATTGTTCAAATTAATTGAGGAAATTAATTACATATGATATAATTAATTTAATTTTAATTATATATGATATAATTACTATAATGTATTTGATACATTATATTATTAAGTATATACGAGAGGAAATAAATATTTGAATATGATTCAAATATTAATTGTATGAATTGGATTTATATGTTAAATTTAATATAAATGTGATTTATATTAAAAGTCGTTGGTGAGAGAAAAGAAACTATAGGTTGGTTATATTGTATATGATACATTATTAAAACTATAGGTTATATGTTATATTTAATATAACATATAGTTTAATATATATATATATTATATGATAAAATAGTTATCATATGAATATATATTAAATTATTTATTTATTTATTTAATTAATTAATTAAATTTATTTGTTTATTTTGATTTTGAAAATTATTTTTGGGAGGGAGCTAACTCCCTCCCCCGTCTTTCTCTCCATAACATAAGGGGGATTGCATTTAGTTTTTTTAGGGAGGTCTTCTTCCTTTATCCAAAAAAACACATAATATTTCTCTGCTTTCTCCCTGCTCTCTCATATCTCTAAAATTTCTTCCATCACCAAAATAGCCAGAGCTCCACTCCTCCTAGATTCTCATCCAGAGAATATCAAGGTAGTCATTCGTGGTGGTGTTGTTCGAGGGAGTTTCACGTGAAGATTAGATCTTCAAAGGTTAGGGTTCTGAACCTTTCTTCTTTCTCTTTTTTATTTTTCCTAGCATGCTGCATTTTATTTGTTAGACGCATAACTTTGTTTATGTTTGCTGTATGTTTAATGGTCTGTGAAATTTGGGAAAATTAGGACGATCCGCTTCCGCTCAAAGACCCTTTATTGGATCCTTCACTCTAATGATACCAAATTTGCAATTTGCTAAGGAAGGATAATTGTTTAAAGATCCTGAGAGATATAGAAGATTAGTTGAAAAGTTGAACTATAACAGTGACACGACCTGGCATTGCTTATTTTATGAGTATTGTGAGTTAGTTTATGTCTTCCTTGACTATGGATCATTGGGCTGCAGTTGAACAAATCCTATGTTATCTTAAAGCTGCACCTGGACGTGAGATCGTATATAAAGATCATGGTCTACAAGAGTTGAATGTTTTTCACATGCTGATTGGGTTAGATCTCGAGAAGATAGGAGATCGACCTCTGGATTTTGTGTTTTTGTAGGAGGAAACTTGGTGTCGTGGAAAAGTAAGAAACAAAATGTAGTTTTTCGTTCGAGTGCTGAGTCAGAATATAGAGCTATGGCACAATCCGTATGTGAAATAGTGTGGATACATCAACTTTTGTCTGAGATGGACTTCGGTGTTACTATGTCAGCTAAATTATGGTGTGATAATCAAGCTACTCTCCATATTACATCCAACCCAATATTTTATGAACGAACTAAACATATTGAAGTGGACTGTCATTTTATTCACAAGAAAATACAAGAAGGGTGGATATCTATAGGATATGTAAAGACTAGAGAATAATTGGGAGATATCCTTACTAAAGCAGTAAACGGAGCAAGAATAAGCTATTTGTGCAACAAGTTGGGCATGATTGACATATTTGCTCCAGCTTGAGGGGGAGTGTTATAATATGTATTTATATTGTAATTATAATTAGTTGTCCTTTATTGTAATTTTATATCACTTACATTATGGTTTCTTAGTTGTCTATATATATATACGTATATATATACATATATACGTATATGTATATATATATATATATGTATGTATATATTTAGCCTGATTAATTGAATAAGATCATTAAGTGTCGAGATAGATGTTTCTCCCAACGGTAAAAAGTGGCGCGGGGAAAAAGTAGCTTTTCTTGACTCTTTTGAAAGCGATGGGAAAATTTTTGTCAGGAAAACGAAATTTCTTGTAGTGGTTGTATGTCCCTGTATTCGACCTCGGACATCTCCAAGACTATTCTATTTAGACTTGCACTTGGGTCTAAATAGGAAAACATTGCATTTAAAATAAACTATTCATCTCATTTAGAATTCAAAGCACACCATAAGGTTATCATTCATCGCATCAACTTGGAACGCAACATAGAGGCAGTCGGATCTGAGTGGGGACAATAACATTAGGAAGAAAGACAACTATCAAAACCCTTAGTTTATACCAATCATTTTAAAGAGTTTGATGCCCATAAATACATTGTCTATGCAAAGTAAAAACAAGCAACACACCTAGAAGGTACAAACAATATGTGTATTTGTAAGAGAGACGTTTATATTTTCTTTTGTTTGTTGGGGAGGAGATGGAGGAGAATGTGAAAGGGTTTGAGATGTCGGTTTAATTTATGGATTTGGGGTCATTGTGTGTGAAGATAGTGTAATTAAGTATAATTTGAAATGTTTTCATGTGTCTTCGTAATCCTAGAAAGTTTTTCATATTTTTCTAATTCATGGGTGGCAGAAAATCTTTGTTAATATTATTGCTTCACGTGTCTTCAAAATCCTAAATAAATGCTTGTTCGTTATTTGACCTCCAAAAGTACTAAATTACCATATGTTCTTCTTGTAGTTTTTTGGTCTCTAATTTTATTCCATATTCTATGTATTTGTTACTTTCATAGAGCAATATTTTATTTTTAAAATTTTGTATCTTGTGTATTTGTTACTGTCATAGAGAAGTGGAATGAGAGGGTGATTAATGTAGATTTGGGTGATGAACGCATGCTAATTCTTATTTTGGTTTTAAATTATCAGTACTGGGACTTATACCATAATTATTAATGTATTACATTGTATTTGTTGGATAGAGTTTTATTTTTATTTTTATTTTCATATTGACTAAATCTGTTTCTTCCCGGACATTGTATTTGGATAAACACGGTTTAGGGACAGTTTTTCGCTTTTATACAAAAATTTTCTTTTTCTTTTTTATAATTTTCAATTGGTTTTAAATTTAATATTTAGGGTAATTTTGAATTTCGATCACACATTTTCATTTTAGATATAGTTTAATTTTCTTGAATCTTAAGAAGGGTATGTCTGTCAATGTTTTAAAATAATTATCTTATATTTAAATTTATTTTTTAAAATGTTTAGACATTTTTAGTATAGAAACTTTATTAGATAATTTTTAAAATTTTATTTACAAATTAGATATTTATCGAGATGATCCAATATAATAAAGTAAAATTTAGATGACTTACCAAGCAAGTCCAAGTATTTGTCATTTAAACATTTTGTTATTTTTGTATTCTTAGATTGGAATAGGAAAACTGCGCCAAGTCAAATTTAATATTGCATGGAAAGTCAAAGTTTAATGAATATCTGAAGCTTGATGATGTTAAATGTTGTTTGACTTACATTAGTTTGGATTTGGAACAAAATTAAAATCAACATTTTCAACTTGAAAATTCAAAGCAAAAAAAATGGAAGTGGGGATATTTTAGTCCATGTTGCCTATGATTTTCTTTCATTTCTCTTTCTGAATCAGTAAAAACTCATTATAGCTTGGATGAAAATTCAACCTAAACAACCCCTCTAGTACCATCCATATTTCAAAAGAAGTTCAACCATCTGAAACTTTTAAACACCAACATACGTTAACAAGAATTATCCTAAGACTATAATAACTATTCTTACTATATTAAATACTATTTTGTAATCTCTAATTAGATACCGTTAACACTATTTCAAAACTCCCATTTGTTACAGCATTTACTATTTACTATGTTTTTACTATTTTATATTCATCATCTTTTTATTTTTTGTAACACTATTTACTATTTCATTCTCAAATTAAAATAGTTTACACCTCAAACACATACTATTATAACCCAAACACAAACTATTATATCCAAACTATAACCTAGAATTATAATAATCTAACTCCTTGCTCCAAACACACTAAGGAGCCTTTGGGGTAAGGACTATCCTAAAACTATAATAATCACCTCTTTCTACTATAAATATTATTTTATAGTCTCCAATTACCTACAGAAAACATTAGTTCAAAACTCTCATTTGCCACAATATTTACTATTTGCTACACTTTTTATTATTTTACATTCATCAACTTTTTATTCTTTGCTAAAGCGTTTACTATTTCCTTCTCAAACTAAAATGATTTATACCTCAAGCACATACTATTATAATCCAAACTAAAATAATCTATCTCAAACACAAACTATTATAACCTAACTATAATAACTTAGGACTATAATAACCATCTCCTTGTCCCAAACGCCCCTAATAAACTAGTTTAGCTTGATGATAGAGAGACTAAAACAAAATTGTTTGTTTTTTGTAAAGGACAAAATCGCTTTTAAATGGCGAAAATAAGGAAAATAAATACCATATATGAATTAAAATTTTTATTATTCGAGTACAATAATAGAGTAGGAGAGAATTTGAACCTTCGACTCAAAAAGAATTAATTTCTCATTAATTATTTGAAAATTTTTTCTTTCATTTAATAATCAATAGGTTTTGAATGCATACAACTTTTCTTTGAATAGAATAATGCTACTTATAATTAAATTAATCAAACAGTACAATTTATAAAATTGGAAGAAGACTAATTCCAAAGAAACATGATGTGGTTGTGACTTGTTGGGAGTATATTCTCTTCAATCCCCAAAAATGTCTAATTGTTAATTGATTCAATTGTAGCTTTCTCTTCACTCAAGTTTTGCAATTTACTTGTAGTAACAGAATTGCCCCTTGAATAATTAAAAAGTTGTTAGGTAAACAAACCAAAAAAAGTTGAATTCAAGGATGGATAATAGTTTAATTTTTCTTTTTTAAAACCAACTGTTATAGGATGGAATCCGAACATCGATATTAGAAAACAGTATCTCTTATCTATTAACTTAGAAAAATACTCATTTTTGTATATCTCATCTAAGTGTCTAACTACAAGTTGTCATGTCACAATTTTTTTAAAGAAAAAACTATTCTTTTTCCTTTGGTGATTGAGGGACATATATGTAGATAAGTTTAATTTGACCTACATCAAAGTATTATTCATTAATCTATGTTCAAATTGACCGATAATAGTTATAATTTTGAATCTAAATATGGTGAAGAAACCGTTTCTAATGAAACAAGAAATCCCTCAATTAATTGCATATGAGATAGAGTAGGAAATCTTTTTGTCTCTAATTAAATTATGGAAATATATATAAGGAAGAATACAATACCCTCCCTCAACTCTAGCTATGATATGACTCATATCCACTATCCTAAATTGTATGCATGTATATATAAAAGAAAGGACAATAATTAGGTGTAGCGCTTAGGCTGTAACTAATCCTCTACCTTCATTTTCTTTATACATCAAGAATAAAATGAAAAAAAAAAAAAAAAAAAATCTCAAAAAAGGTTTAGAAAAAGGTACTGACACTTTAGTTTGCATCTGTGTCTTTTTTTCTTTAAAAGCGTTATAGTTTCAAATTAGAACAAAGATATGATGAGGTTTGAATTTAATAGTATTTTGATTTCTAAATTTTTCAAACCTAATATTTTATCTCCTCGAGTTTGAGGTTGGAAAAAAATTGGTCAAATTTATCACATGTTTGAAAATGGAAACATGGTCACAGTCATGTAAGTTTAGGGTTTAAAGTTTTTTTTAAAGAATTCCTCTCTTCACTGTGGATGCAACAACCTCTTTAATTGTTTTTTTCTTCGTTTTTCTTTTCATGTTCTGTCACATTGTCTATGATTGAAAAAGTAACCTATGTTTCTAAATCACAACACTAAAAATTAATTAATAGCTAAAATCGCTTATTTATAATTTAGCTTGAGAACAAATATTTATTAGGAACATTAGCATAGTTTAATTGGTTTTTTTTTCTTTAATAACATGTGGTGTTAGAGAATCGAACATTTGACCAGTTTATGTCATTTAAACTATATTCTTGTTGAGTTAAGTTAACTAGTTAGGTATATATTTGTAGTGATTTAAATTTACTCATGACGGTGATCTTACTCCCATTTTCAAACCTAAACAATATGATAGATATAGATAGAGGTAAAATACTAAAACATCCCTACAAAAGTTGAAAATAGAGAGGACATCTCTAACCTCATGATCCAGTCCTTAGGTCATTTTCCATTTGAGTTAAATGTCAGTCCTTACTCCAAAGCTAGCTGTGGTCAATGGATAAAGTGTTGGAAATTAAATAAATAAATAATAATAAATAAATAAAATTAGGATTTAGGACTACAGCTTGTAAGTGGTTGGGAAGTCAATGTTTTGATTTTGGGTTTTGGAAAAAAAGAGCAAAGTTTCACAGTTTTTTCTTCCAATAAAAGGGGAAGCCAACAGAGGAGATTTTCCTCTTCTATTCTGCTCTTTCAATTTTTTAAAAAGGGTATTGAAATATCAATAACTTTTATGATTAAATTTCAAACCTCTAATGTCCACGTGGATAGTTACCTTTATAAATTTTGTCAGTTTTTTTAAGTAGATTTAAACCGCAAATCTCTTAATTAGGTTTTTTCTATTTTTGTTAAATGTTTTTTTAGGCCGATTAAATATTCTTATACTAAAGCATATTGTATAAAGATCGAACCTATTCTCATGAATTAGGATCATGTGAACCATTAAACAGATTTAGAAGACCTAACCAAATATTAATTTGAAATGTTTACAAATTTATTTATGAAAATAAATCACATGCTAACTAATGATTATAATGAATCATAATGGAAATTATGATAATTTAATATCGAATCTAAAGTTTGATGTTAATTTCAAAACATTGATGTAACAAAATGAATGGTTATTTTTAATTAGAGAAAAGGTTATTCATTAACCAAGTGAGTTCGAAATTTCAATTATACAAAAATTTACAAATAAAAACAAAACTCACAAATAAATAAAAATAATTAAAAAGTTTTAAAAAATGAATATAAAAAATATCTTAACCAGAACGTATCTGAACTCCTTGAATCACGTATGACTATTTTTCTTTTCCCAAAAGAAAATCAAATTTAATGATGGTAATTATGATTTGAGTAATTTTAAGAAAATAAATGAGAATATAAGCTTTTAATTTGAAATAGACAGAATGAGAGAGAAGCCGCATGAGAAAATGTGGATCCCGATCTAATTTAATTTATTATTATTACTATTATTACTATTTCTAGATTTTTACGAGCAAATGGATATCATTAATTAATTGCGAAAAACAAATACTAACTTTAAAATAATAATAACAGTAATAATTTGACTAATATTACCCAAGTATCAATTTAAATTTTAAACTAATAATGGTATCAATTTAAATTCTAAATTTTTAGTATTATTTCAATTTAAACATCAAATTAATAATTTTATTAATTTAAACAATGAACTTTCATAAGTAAATCGATTTAGATCTCCAACTTTCATAAATATAATAATTTAACCCTAAACTTTCGTAAGTATATCTAAATAAAACTTGAAGGGTTTAAGTTATACAATTGTGAAAGTTTAAGTTTGAATTGATACACTTATTAAATTTAGGGTTTAATTGACACATTATATTTGGGATTAAATTGGTAAAAATCCAAAATCCAAAATTTAAGATTTAAATTGATATAATTATTAGTTTATGATTTAAATTGATACAACATCCCAAGATCTGGATATAAATTAGGATTTAATCTAATAATTAAATTAAAGTTAACCAAAATATCAAAATCAAATTTATATATTAGAAAAGGAAATTACCCTTCTCCCAGTTTTCCTCTCCTCTGAAGTCCTTTTCTCGCTTTTCCTTGAAGAGCGTCTGCAGATTCTCTGGAATTTGCACTTCCCAAAACTCAAATAAAGAAGGAAGAAACTTTTTTTCCTAATTTTTGTATAGAAATAAAAAATCCCACAAATTGTATTTGTAGTTGCTTCTTCTTTCTATAATCTATAGGAAGAAAGAAAGTAAAAGCCAAAGCAAAACATTATATAACCGACCTTACAAGATGAAAATGGGTAGCCTTCTAAACTGCGGCTCTGCTCACTTGTGATCACGAAACTCACTCTCAACCGGTGAGTGTTTTCGAATCAAATGCCAAGCGGTATTGGCTTTTCACTGATCTTTTCCTTTTTGAGTAAATTCCATTCTGCTTTTGTTATCTTCGTTGTCGTGATTCATGGATACTGATTTGTTTTTCTAATCTTTTCCTTTCCTTTTTCCTTTTATCGTTTCTCGAGTCCGTTTCTTGGCTGGGTACATTCTGTCGTAGTCAAATGAGTGGTTGTAAGTTAATGCAGAGTCATTATGATTGGTTTTGCTCTTGTGTGATTTCGTTTTCTGGGACGTTTTTCTTTTCTTTTTGTTAATTTGCTTTCTGGGTGATTCTTATTTTGATTTCTTTGGAGGTATTTTTATCGTTGGAGTAGGGAAATTTTGTAATTTTTGTTTAATTCTTGTTATTGAAGGTGTTTGGTTGGATTTTACTTGATTGCATTTTGATTGCTCTGTTTCGTTTTAATGTGGTTCTGGAGAAGCAACTGCAGCTAAAGCTTTAACTTGACTTTTGTACATTTCTTAACTTTGTGAACTTGTTTTCAAGAGAATTATGCAATTCAATGACAACCGTGCATTTTATTTTAGAATTATGCAATTCAATGACAACCGTGCATTTTACTCTTCTTAACTTCAAGAAGATAAGTCGAATAAGTTGCCTTTCAACTTTTATGGAGGAATTTTTTATTCTAAGAAAGTATTAATGAAAAGAATTTTGTTCATCAATTATATCCTCTTGTGCCATGTATTTAGCTGCTTCATTTATTTTCTGGAAATTTTGTTAGATTGTCTGATCTTCGCCTTGATCATCTTTCCGTGGTTGGAAAATGTACTTCCATCAATAATGCTCAAGATTCCCCTGAAGAAAAAATTGAAATATTTCAAGATGATGAGAAGTATTTCCCTTTATTGAAGACGGTTTATTTATTATTATTATTTTTTGTTTTCCACTTTTCCCTGTTGCAATATTCTTTGCCCGAAGTGTCATTTTGCAGTTTAGCATATTGTTACTAAAAAAATTTGATACGCATAAACAAGCATGTAGCAGTACTCTATAATACAGTACTCTACTAATAATTTAAGGGGTGGATGTTGCAATTCTGTTTCATTCTCTCACTTTTCATAGAGATTGATTCTTTTGTGTTCTGGTACTCAATAATTCAGTCATTTTTTTGCATATGAAGTGTTTTTCATGATTGCTTTCTTGTTCTTGGTCATTCACAGATCTATTTATCTAGCTGCATTTTTGTGAGGAAAGTAGCATCCCAGTTTAATGGCTCAAGATCATTCTGGTTCTGAATCTCATCAGAAACGGGCTGGTCTTTTAAAAGATCAAGTGAGATTGGTTAAGAGAAAGGACTCTGATCGCTATGAAATTGTTTCAATCCTAGATCCTTTGTCATTTGAGAAAGGGTTCTTCATAGTTATTCGTGCCTGCCAGCTGCTAGCACAGAAGAATGATGGAATAATATTGGTTGGTTTAGCTGGTCCTTCTGGGGCTGGAAAAACAGTTTTTACAGAAAAGATAATGAATTTTATGCCGAGTATTGCCATCATATCAATGGATGATTATAATGATGCAAGTCGAATTGTTGATGGCAACTTTGATGGTAATCACCTTTAGTTTCTTCAGTATTTAGTGAACTATCCTGCAGATACCTCATTAATGATGTTCTGAGTAGCTCTTGACAAGGAAATCCAGTGTTTAATCAACACTGTTGAGAAATATGTTTATTAGTTTCGGTAGCTAAATGATTGAATTGAACATAGGTTTGTTGAATTCCGTTTAAAATGGATTATGGATAAATTCTTCTGTTGTAAAAAGGAAAGCTATTTGTGTGACTTCATGATTATGATATGACAAGGGCACCTAAAATGGAATCCTTGTGGAGTTAAAACAATTTTGAGAAAACAAATAAATCTTAGTGATTTTGGAATGAGTTTAGAGCTGGGAAATACTTCGCATGATTATTTTATGAATTATTCATATATTTGGTGAAGAGTATAAATGTTAGTGTTTATTGTAACTCCATCAAATGTTAACATGATATATGTTTTTTAATAAAAAAATTCATTATCCTTGCAAGTGGTTATATAGTGGTTTCCTAGAAAATTGCCATTTTATTTTTAGCACTAAGGTTAGATAGTGCTTGGGGAATATTAGGGTGATATCCTTACAACTAGACTCCCAATTTGAAATTACCATTTGGTTGACATTTTTTTTTTTTTTGTATCAATTTACTTGACATTGGTTACAACTTTAACTGGTTTCCATGTTGTTCTATTGCAGATCCACGTTTGACTGACTATGAAACCTTGCTCCAGAATGTCCAAGATCTAAAAGCAGGAAAGCAAGTCCAGGTCCCTATTTATGATTTCAAATCTAGTTCGAGAATTGGATACAGGTTGGTTGATCTTCTCGGTATACCAGCTTACATTTTAGTATTGAATGTAGCATACGATAGGTAATAAGTTTAAATGGAACTTATTGTGAAGAATTTGATCATTGCCTACGTAGTTATTATCTTCTTATGCATTGGTTCATGAAAGGTAGCCTGATTTTGCAAACTGACATAAAATGAGATCTCGTTGATAGATATTTGAGGCCTGAAATCTCTTTTCTTCTAATTCGTGGGCTAATTTTCAGTTTCTTTAAGATTCCCAAAAATCACAAAAGATAAAAGAAAAAACCCCAGATGCATTTTATGACATTTTGTCGCCCTTCGCTTTCACTACAGGACAGTTGACGTTCCAAGCTCAAGGATTGTGATCATCGAGGGAATTTATGCTTTAAGTGAAAGGTTGCGGCCCCTGTTGGACCTTCGAGTATCTGTTAGAGGTGGAGTGCACTTTGACCTTGTGAAACGGGTGTTACGTGACATCCAACGTGCTGGCCAAGAACCAGAAGAAATTATTCATCAAATTTCTGAAACAGTTTGTTCTCTCCTGCTGAGCATTTTATTATACTATCTCCAGAGTTATCATGTAAACTTTTTTCTCGCAGGTGTATCCAATGTACAAGGCTTTTATCGAACCAGATCTCGAAACTGCACATATAAAAATCATCAATAAGTTTAATCCCTTTACAGGATTTCAAAGTCCCACCTACATATTGAAGGTTATTCCTTTGGCCCTTATATTTTTTAGGTACTCGTAACAAGAATTACCAAAACGTCATTTTTCTTGGGAACTTTTTCTACATGACAACCCATTTACACTTTGTCTCTGTAGTCAGCGAGAAAGATAACAGTGGATCAAATTAAGGCTGTGTTATCTGAAGATCATACAGAACATAAGGAGCAAACATATGACATATATCTGTTGCCACCAGGTGAAGATCCGGAGTCTTGTCAATCATATCTAAGGATGCGCAATAAAGAAGGAAAATACAGTCTTATGTTTGAGGTTGTTCACTGAGTACTTTCTTGTGTTCTTGGCTTTTTCTTATTGTTTTTCACTTATTGTGACAAAGATGTTGGAAATTTGATGGAGCGTAAAAAACTTTCATAGGATATGTGATGCTTCCTCAACTACACATTGAAACATATAGCTTAAAGACTTTTTGGATTAGTTATTTAGTCTTCTGCTCGTTTTATGAGTAAAAAAAAAAAAGAGTCGTGTATGGAATTTTGCTATGGTTCCTGATATGATCTATGTCATAAATTTTCTGAAGTGGCTAATCTAATTAGTTGGTGTTTGCTTTCTAGGTTGTGTCAGGTATTGTTCATCTCTCCAAATTTGTTTGCTAATAGAATATCCATATTCAGGAGGCTGGCCTTAATTTTGAAATTGTACTAGTGATTCCTAATATGCCTTCCTCATGGTGTGCCACCATAAAATGTTTTAAAACCAAACCATTTGAATTAATTGGAAGATGTGACATGTTTTATTCTTTAACTAAAGAATTCTTTATTTCATCTGTTTACCTTCTACAGTTCAGACTGAACTTTTGCCTATATATGAAGCTCTTAGTATACTTCTTGGTTGGAGCCCTAAATAATGGGAAAAAAAATCTATATATGTATATGATGATCAGTAATTTGTTCTTGTAGGAGAAACTACATAGCCTTGCTCTTCTATAATTCTGCTTAGATTCCATATTGCATTTATGGTTTGGTAATTGTGGAATCTACAGATTCCATATTGCATTTATGGTTTGGTAATTGTGGAATCTACGGGATTATCATCTAAACCTGTGAATTAGCTTTGTACTGGTATGATGATTGATGTTCTGTAGACCGTTCTGTGTATGAACTAGTAGCTTAGATGTTGCTAAAACATAAAACGAAGGTTCTTATTAACCCAGAAGAGAGAAAATAAATCAGAACGTGTGTTATTTCAACTCTCATGTAATGTAATCAGTATTCTGTTTTGATGACAAATGAATTATTTTTTTTATAGAACTTTCAATTTATCCTCTCTTACAGGAATGGGTTACCGATAATCCATTTATCATTTCTCCAAGAATAACTTTTGAGGTCAGTGTGCGCCTTCTAGGTGGACTGATGGCCTTAGGATACACAATAGCCACAATTCTTAAAAGAAGCAGCCATGTATTCTCAGATCACAGAGTGTGTGTGAAAATCGATTGGCTGGAACAATTAAACCGCCAGAATGTTCAGGTACTTGAACAGTATTGTTGTTTTGTTGTGTGATTTTGTCCTTAATTCATATTTATTCCGGTTGATCATGTAGCTGTATACCTTTTTTTATTGTTCTGAGTCAATTAGTAACCTAGTATATAACGGTTGTTTGTGGCTATCAGATTCTTCCTTTTCTGGCATCCTGGGATGTCCATTTTTATTGATTCTATCGATATGATTATTGACACTTTGGATTGAATTATTTATATGTAGTTCTGCTCCTAGGATTAGGACTTCTTGTCAACTTTCTTACTGTACATATTTAGTCCTATAAACTTATAAAAAATAGATGGTAAATCTAGGTATAACTCCACAGGTGAAGGCACTAGAACCTTGGTCAAAAGGTCATACTCTTGAATCCCTAGTCCCACATATGGTCAAACTCGGAGAAAAAAAAAAAACTAATAAAATGATTTCGATGACATATATTAACAGATTTCCATTAATTGCTTGATGGCCTTACTGGATGGTGGCTTGTTATGTCAAGTATTGAACTTCTCACTTCTTGGTGAAACAGGTACAAGGAAAAGATCGTCTAGTTGTAAAATATGTTGCAGAGCAGCTGGGCTTGGATGGTTCCTACATTCCTCGTACCTATATTGAACAGATTCAACTGGAAAAACTTGTAAATGAAGTCATGGTATGAAATCTTCGTACACTGATTTATTTGTATTCAATTCTTTGTCATTTTCATATCATTCTGCAGGCCTTGCCAGATGACTTAAAGTCTAAACTCAGTCTAGACGAGGATCTAGTTTCAAGCCCCAAAGAAGCACTCTCTAGAGCCTCTGCTGATAGAGTTTCTTTGAGAAATAGGAATCTCAAAAGGTTAGACTTTTGTGGTTCAAGTGTTTTATAAACCATTTGAGGCATAAGGCTAATTGGTAAGCCTCTAGTCAAGACAGGAATTTCTAGCTTACATTTGAAAGTACCATCTTTAGCATGCTATATGTGCTGTTTTAGGCTTAAAAGCTCTTTCTTGGAGACTTACGGCTGAGTGGTGATTCAGTGTCCTAGATTATATTCTGTAGAAACATCAAGAGCTATTTTAAGCAATCATCTTGGGCTGCTGATTACTTTCGTTTTCCATTAAAATTGATTACATATTCATCAAATAAAATAAAACTGGATACAAGTTTGCCTTAACCACAAATTTGCATGAGAAAAAGATGAGCCGCATACGCTTAGGGTTGTTTTCCCCCTATCTTCTTCTTCTTCTACATCTTTCCTCAACTATATATAGATATATAATTATAGACTATGGTAGCGTTTGCAATTATTGTTCAGTCAAATGGTTCAAAATCCTGGAATCGTATCCTATTCCCATCCACAAAAATGTATACTGCTATGTCTAATTCGTCAAAACTTGTATTGAGCAGTGGGATATCTCAGTCATATACAACTCAAAGGGAGAAAAAGCTGTCAGGATATGCTTCTAACAACCAAAGATTTGTTGACAGAAACACCGAGTCTCCAGCAATGCTGGCAAACCAGGTAGATCTACATTCATGATACCCAATGTTGTTTGGCTTGTGAAAGATGGGTACTCAAAACATATTACCTGTTCAATTTTATCTTACTTTGGTTTCTTTAAACCATTCCATAGGGAGCCATTACTCAGCTTTCTGAACAAATTTCATCACTAAATGATCGGATGGATGAGTTTACAACTCGAATCGAGGAGTTGAATTCAAAGTTGAGCTTCAAGACGAATTCCCCCAGCCAACAGAACGTAAATCTCCAAGCCGAAACATGTAACGGCTCTGTGCCAACTTCTTATTTTGTCTCTGGATTGGGTAATGGTTCCTTGACTGGATCCATTATTCCCAATTCTTCATCTTTCTCCCAGTTGGCCAAGGATTCTCCTATAATGGATGAGGTAAATAACTCAGCTCACCTGTCATTCTGCAATTTCTATTCAGTAGGGATATGTTCATGACATTCCCTGGCTTGTTGATCTCCGATCAGATATCAGGAATCTCGAGGGGGCAACGGCAAGTCATGCACCAATTAGATTGCCTGAGCAATCTTCTCCGGGAACGTGACAGCGCAGGGGACAGATCCCGTCAAGTAAGAACAAAGAAGAAAACCATAATGCCTGATCCTGAACCTCTTACACTTCCTCTCTTGTTGACTCTAGCTGTGGGTGGTGTAGGAATTGTCTTGTACAAGAGCTTTTTAAGTCGTAACTGATTTCCTATCCCTCAACTAATTCACAGATTAGAAGTTTTTTTTCCTCTTTATTATTGTCCTCTGCTTTGGTTTCCACAAATTCTGTTGCAGTCATCACCCTTCGACACGGGAAAGGCAACAGATTGATTTTAATGATTGAGACTACTGGTATCGTTGAGAGATTCTGGAGGCAGAAAAAAGTTGAGCTTTCAAGGTTCTCTTTGAGTTTGAGTTCTAAGAAGGGTGTAATAAACTACTTCTTTCAGTTTGTGGAGATGCTCATTCATTTCAGTAGGTAAGGTAGACATCTTAATAACATTCATCTTTTAAGAATGGAAAGTCATTCTCTAGTTTCAATCTTTCTTTTTTACAATATGTGCACTGATAGATCAAACCTTGGTTCAGATCTCGATGTTAATAGTACTTATTCACGTCACTTGAGATAGTTGAGCTATGTTCATATTGACTTGAGTTAGTTGAACTATGTTTATGTTGACATTTTTTTTTTTTTTACTCATCATACACATTTCCCATTAGTTGGATAAATGGTTTTTGGTCAATATTCTTTGATCAGAAATCTTTGGTCTTTTTCTTGCTAATTCGAATTGGCAGCCTATTCTATGATTATGACAGTGGACTAGTATCATATATCTCAATATTGTTTTATGTTTGTCATGATTGATGTTCCTAAAATTATAGTAAACTTAATGGAATCATCAGATAATTAGTACTTCCTCATATCAATTTTATAGAATGTCTAACTATATACATATATATATATGTATAAATGATCTGATGGATAAAGTTGAATATGTGGAATTGAAAATATTATTTAGCTTTTTCTAGGCAGAAAATATTATATAGTTTTGGTAATAAAGATTAAAAAACAAAATTTTCTTTAATGTTATTATTTAAATCATAAGAATACCAAAGTATAATAAATGTGAAAGTTTTTCGCAAATTAATAAATAAATGTGATAGGCTACGTTTATCAAATCATAATAAATGTGATAGGCTACGTTTAAATAAATGAGATTTTATTGATGGATGAATCATCATTGACCTGAATCGCAATTGACTTATTGCAAATATAATTGGATTGCTTTTGATTGTGTTTATTTTAAATTATAAATCGTAATTTTTATTTACCATCCAAATTTCAAGTCGGGGTCCACTTTTTAAACATGGTCTTAGATGAATTTTTTCAAAAAAAAAAAAAAAAAAAAAAAAAAAAAACCAATTTAAACACAATCCGAGTACCTTTATTCTTATCCTTTTATAAGCTTGGTTTCTATTTCTTGTTAACAAAATTAAATTTTACTTTATTTTGCAAGTATTTTGAAGTCTCCTATTGTTTTCATGTGATAATTAGAAGGTTTAGATTTCCTTTTATTTCTTGAATTTTAAAGTTTTTTTTTTTATTCTTAGATTTTCGAATTAATTCTATTTTTTTAAGAAATAAAGTTTGATTTAATTTAATTCATAAATTTTTAAAAAAACATTTTGGTATTTAGTAGGTTACTTTCATACCATAAATTCAATCTTGTCCAAAATTTCTCTCTAAATCATTTGGCTTGAAATCATATTACTCTAATACACATACTCGGATGTACGTTATTAATTTGTTGAAGTTAAAATAAATGTAATAACTTCAATATTTATTCATTATTTTAAAAAAAAAAATGCACCATCTTAACTCTGTTGAGGCCGAATTATAACAAACTTAACTAAAATAAAAATTTTAAGAACATATATACTAAAATAGAATAAACATAAGTTAGCATAACATTTTAGTCTCTGTTCTTTAGAAATTGTTTAAATTTAATTCATCTACATTTAAATATCCAATTTTATTACATGTACTATTTTTAATCAATTTTAAATTTTAGTTATTCAATATTAATTTTTATCGAAATTGATTAAATAATAACAATAATTTTCATGTAATAAAATATCAATGTGAATATCTCTTCAAAATTCATACTGAAAAAACTAAAAGTTTAAAAACAAAACAAAGGTTTTAGAAAAACCACAACTAACGACTAAATTTTAAGATTTTTTAAATGTATAAAAACTAAAATTGGATATTTGTAAATACAAAAACTAAAATTGAGTTGAACCTAAAAATGTTATTTTAATCTAAATGCTCGACAAGATTTTCGAAAAAATTTAGTGGCTGGAATTTGAACTTTATATTCGTATTAATTTCAATATAGTGAGTACAATTTCTAGTACATAATCTTTTAATGCTTTCTTATAGGTCTTATATGGGCTTAGATCCCGTTGCTATTGGGCTCAAATATTGGACTTAAGTACAATATTTAATTGGGGAATTGGAGTGTATAGCAAAATTTAATATTTCATTCTGAAAAATGGTAAAATCGTCTAAGAATAAGATTTATGGCAAGTCACATGACATGCACATGACCACAAATTTCTAAATGCCTGATATGTCCTTGTCTAGTTCGTAATTATTGTTATTGATGAAACTACAAATACCAGGTAATTGTAGAATAAAACACAAGATCTAGTTATTGATGTTCCTCAATAGCTGTCTAATAAAACACAAGGTCTATGTTACTGATTTTGCTCATGTAATTAACATAATCTCCATATTTTATTATTAGTTTAGATTCTATTTAACCACTTTTCGAATTGATTTCACTTAAATTGAATATCTAGATTTTTCTAACATATATTTTAAATATTCATATCTTATCAAAATTTATTTTATCTAATCAAATTTCAAATTTATTCAAATATTTGAATGGTTTTTCATTATTTTTTACCTAATTCAAATGTTTAAATTGTTTTTTCATAATTTTGTACATATATTCTTAATAAATTAGATGTATTTTTTTAATATCCTTGGAGGATTAAATTGTTTTATATACTATTTTTTCTATTATTTTAACAATTTTCATAATTTTATACCCATATTCTTAATAAATTAGGTATATTTCTCCTATCCTGACATTTTTTATGGAGTGATATTTCTTTTTTTCAAATCGTTAAAATATTCTTCAATTTTTTTTTTTTTATCAATGTTATCACTTATCATATTATTGTGGTTATGTTTATAAAAGATTTCACCAATTAACTAACATATAGTTATATATACTAATATGAAACTATGAGATTTAATTTTTTTATATTTACACATACAAAGGTAATTGTATATAAACTTATGAGATTTTAACCATAATTTTTTTGATTCGTTATTATAACAAAATTTTGTATATTCCTGATTTTTCTCCACGATTATCTATCTCAATCTATTTTTTGTCATCAAATTTGATTTTATCTTATTCATTGTCGATTTATTTATACATTTTATTCTCAAATTTGGTTTTAATTTATTCTTTTTTAATTTATTTATACATTTTTTTATCAAATTCAATTTTTTTTTTGTTATCTTCTTTTTTCAAATAGATTCAGTTTTATCTAATTTTTTTTCAATTTTTTAAAATATATTTAGAGATTTGTATTCTTATCACGATTTAACTCTTTTTTTTATTTCATATATTTTTTATATTATTATTATTTATATAATTTATTTTTTTAAATGTAATATAATAATATAATAATATAATAATATATCATTGGTATATAAACTGTAATATTCCGAAATCTTGTGAATTTAAATTAATTATCTCAAATTATTAGATTTTGTTTCTATTTAATTTTGTATTTTAGTGTCAAAACTAAAAATAATTGATAAGATAATCCATTTAAATTTATTTGATACGAGATTTGAAAATTTTGCATTTAAATTGATAAAAGATTTAGAATTTGTAAATTGTAAATTTAAGAGAGAAAAGTATAAGATTCGACCTTACTTGAAATTATATATATATAGATTTCATTTTTTAACAACACAATAAATTTTAGTCGTGTTTGAAAGGTCTAGATTTTGTTTTAAGATTCAATTTAATATAATTCAAATCAATAAAAAAAAATGAATAAAAGGGAAAAAATATATAACTCTACTGCCACAACTTTGTGTTTTTTTTTTTTTCTCATTTCACTTTTTTTTGTTCAATTTGTAATCAATACAATTCCAATTTTTTATTTTTTTCTTCCTTTGTTTCTTATTCTCTTTTTTTCTTCAATTGTTTCTTATTCTCTGTTATAGTGTGTATTGTGATCCCCGACGAAAAGGAAAACTGAAGAAAGAGGTGTTGTGGTTGCATGAAGAAATTTTCTAATTTTTTTATTTTTATTTTTTTTTATTTGAGGTTTTGGTTTTAATTATTTTTTATTTTCTATGAATACTCATAGAATTGTAGTAATCATATCATGTAGGTATTGATTGGACTTTTGGTAGACTACATTGGTTATCATGGTACAGTGTATTTGAAGTTTTTATGCTTCAACTTATGAACATTAGCTAAGTATTTGTAAGTGAGGGTAATTCTGACAATTTATCATTATTATTTTTATTATTTAATTCGATTTTACCATTTTCACAATTTTAAAATTTTTTTGCTATTTTTCTAAATAAAACCTCTAAATTTGGTCAACCTTCACCATGCGCTTGAATTGAATTGCGACTTTAATTACTTCGATCCATTTTAGAATTTCTACCATAGGCCGATGCTTTTATTGTGATGACTTAGTAAAATTTAATTGGTAGAAAATTTCCGTTCAACCCCAGGTTTGAAAACGGTAACAAAAAAAGTTTACTAATTTCATTTTCAATTAAAAGAAAATAAAAAGCTGAATTTCGTCAAGAAAAAAAAAAAATTGAATTTCGAGTTGCAACCTACACCGAACGGGGTCCCTTTCACTCAACAGAAACCCCTGCCACTGCCCATTCCCTAACAAAACTTTTTCGTATGTTTTCCATTTTCTTCTTCAATTCTCTGTTTACACCCTCGTTTCTCCGATCCTTCTCCCACTCAGAGCTGCAGACCACCGCACCGCCGCTTTTCCGGCTCCTCTATCATCGGGTTTGTTCTCTTCTGATCTCCCTGATGGGTTTTATCAATTCTACTCCAAACTGCATTCTTTCGTCTGATTTCGGAACTAGTCTGTTTGTTCCTTTCAACTTTTTACCCTCTCGTTTTGAACCCCCTTATCGAGTTGTTTCTTGATTTTATGAAATGGGTCTGTAATTTGTGTATCGCTTGTTGAAAGATCTTTGGTTTTGTTTCATGTGATTTTAGTTTCTTGTTTTTCCCAAATGCCCGGGTATAATACCAGGTTTTTATCGTGTTTTCTTTTTGCCATAATTGCAGATAGAGAACGAAATTTACAAATGGGTGACGTTTTGGGTGTGGATCATTTGAGCGATCTGCCTCAGAGTATTATAGAATGCATTCTCACTAGGTTACCAATTAGAGATGCCATTAGAACAAGTATTTTATCTAGGAGATGGAGATACAAGTGGACTACCCTTACTCAACTTGTATTTGATGATGATTGTGTTGCCATGTCCAATGATGGAATTTATGAAGACCTTATATATTTTATCACTCATGTTCTTTTTCTTCATGAAGGTCCAATTCACAAGTTTCATCTTTCTGCTACTTACTTGCAGAATACCCCAGATTTAGATCAGTGGATGCTTTTCCTTTCAAGGAAAGGCATCAGGGAATTGATTATTGAATTGGGAGATGGGGAGTGGTTTAGGGTGCATTCTTGTCTTTTTAACTGTAGCAAGTTGACCCTATTGGAGTTGTATCGTTGTGAATTGGATCCACCTCCTACCTTTAAGGGTTTTTTATGTTTGAAAAGCCTAAAACTTCATCAAGTTTTGATTGCACCTGAAGACATTGAAAGTCTTATTTCTAATTGTCCACTTCTTGAGAGTCTGGCGCTTTCCTACTTCGATAGTCTAGTGCTTAATATCTGTGCTCCAAATCTCAAGTACCTCTATCTTGAAGGTGAGTTTAGAGATATATGTCTTCAAAACACGCCACTCTTGGTTGCAATTTCAGTTGCCTTATATATGAATGATGAAACGGAGCCCTTTGGCGATATTTCTGATTGCAATTATGAGAAGTTTCTTGGTGGGGTGCCTTATCTTGAGAAACTTACAGGGCATGTTTATTTCACGAAGGTAAGATAGTTTGCTCTAATATATTTACTCATTTTATGATTAGTGCTTCTGTTGTAGAGCTTTATTTTTATTGGTTTAAGTAATTAAATGTGATTCTCATATTCCACCCCCCTCCCCCTTAAAAGTATCTGAGTATAGGTAATAGTGCAAGAAGTCTACCGGTTTCATACATCTACTTAAGGAGTATTGAACTGCACCAAGTCAGTTTTGAAGATATGAATGAGATACTTGTTGTGCTTCGTTTGATTACCAGCTCCCCGAATTTGGAGGAGCTTCAAATTTCGGTAATTGGTTTTCTTTGTTCCTCCCATTTTTCTGTGTGGCTCTGTTCTTGAACCAGTGTGAATGTACAAGTCATATTTTGATTAACATGAGAATGGTAACATCGTTTTCTACTTATTGCTTTCAAACAGGGCTCCTCAAACCCTGTGGCTGCTTCAGAAGCACCTGACTTGGACTTTTGGGTGAATGAATGTCCCTTGAACTGCACATTTGGTAAACTTAGAGTTGTGAAAGCGACAGATATGTCTGGTGTACCACATGAGATGGAATTTATTAAATATTTGCTTAGGAATTGTCCAGTGCTTGAGACAATGAGTATCAGACCTTGTGTTTATGTTACAGATCGACGATTGAATATGTTGATTGAATTGTTAAAATTTAGGAGGGCTTCACCTGAAGCAGAAATTTTGTTCATCCAAGAATAGTTAATGTAGTCATAAAGTTCCTTTTTCATTTTATACCTGTGTTTATAATGTTCTTCGGTAAATAGGTAGCTTTATAGCCGCTTTAATTGATATCATTTGTTGTGAAATCAAGAACGAATGGTATGGCCAACTTCTGTTATAAGATATGTGAAATTTCTTCTCTTGTCATTCTGTCATATCAGCTGCAAGAGTTCTTTAAGAAACATCATTATCAACTTTATATTGAAGCGTGTTTAATGGCAGTCCCTTAGTTTCTCACGAGGTTGAGTTGAGTATCCCATTTGAATATTTTTAGAAACTACCTTATAACATTGTATTTTATGGGTGACAGCAGAAAAAATTCACAAATATTGAATCAGTAGAGAAACCCACGAATGGATTTTCAGTTTTTTTTTCTTATAAACGTCTGCAGGATGATCCTTGAACTAGCCGGAATATTTATGGAGCAAACTGTTTTAAATAATTACTTCTGTTTGTTTGATGATTCTTACTACCGAATCAAAGTCAGGTGTCTGAATAATTTATGTTAACTATGGTCTTCCTTAGAGATTGAATCACCAGAAAATGCAAGAGCAAAATTCAATCCAGTATTACTATTATGAGCACGAGAACTCGGACTGTACAATTATGAGTTATCTCCACTAACACAGGAGCCTCAGCATGAGGCTGACATATGACAGACTCACTTTGATTATGTCTCATTCTGTAGGAAAATACAAGCTGGGATTCTTTGTATGGAAGAAAAAAAGGAAAAACTGTATAATCATCATCTTGGTCCAGAAAGCTCCATGGCTTGTGCAAGCAGGGAAGAATCGTCTGTAAGATCAGAATATCTCTCCGACGAGGAGAACTCATTTATTCTGTACCTGTTTGCATCTGCCCTCTGCGAAGCTTCCCATTTCTCCGCAAGTCCATCCCCTTCAAGCATTCTGACCACTTCAGACATCTTAGGTCTGGTGGTTGGAAGATACTGTGTGCATAAGAGAGCTACTTGAACCATTTCTTCAAGCTCAATCCGGTCGTAATTGCTCCGTAGATCCTTGTCAACTAGTATTTCAAGCTTCTTTTCTTGATGAATTTTCTTGACCTGCAATAACGGGAAAAAACATTACAGTTTATATGAACTGAGTCGAATGATGAGACCAATATTAGAGTTGATATTTGACATCTCTTTCATGTATATAATGCAGTAAGTTATTTCAGGTACTATTTCTGGCTCACCCAATCAAGCATGGCTCCTTTCTGATTAGCAGCTTTTCCAAACTCAAGAGCTCTCTGTCCAGTGATCAACTCAAGAAGAAGAATTCCATATCCAAAGACGTCAGTTTTCTCAGAAGATTGGCCAGTGGAGAGATACTCAGGAGCTATATGGCCAACAGTTCCTCGTACAGCAGTTGTAACATGTGAATCTCTGTGATCCAACAACTTTGCCAGTCCAAAATCTCCCACTACAGCCTCGCAATAATCATCAAGCAATATATTTGCAGCCTTGACATCTCTGTGTATGATCTTAGGATCACACTGCTCATGCAAATACAGTAACCCTCTTGCTGCACCCAATGCAATTCTTTTCCTGGTGCTCCAATCCAGAGCTGGCTTCGCTGTTAAATGGAGAAAAATCAGTAGCCATTGTTAAAACCTCAAAACAATTACGTCTTTAATGTTTTATCTGTTCCATTTTGTACCTTTGAGACGAGATGCAACACTGCCATTAGACATATAGGGGTAAACCAACAGTCTTTCTGTGGTTGTCATACAGAACCCGTAGAGACGGAGGAGGTTCCGATGCACGGCTAAGCTGATCATCTCGACTTCAGTCTGGAATTGGATTTCTCCTCTCATTGCATTTCCATCTTTTAACCTCTTCACGGCTATAACTGTACCATCTTGAAGGTAGCCTTTGTATACATTCCCAAATCCACCTTTTCCCACCAAGTTTTTGCTGCTGAAGTTGTGTGTAGCAGCTTGAAGCTCTCTGAACTGGAAAATCCTTAGGTTCCCAAGGCAAACTTCTTCAAATCTTTGGTCTGAAACTTTAATGAACATTCATTAATATTAAAATATCATTGATTATTGGGCTAATTAAATTCAGTTGCATACCATTAACATCAAAGAAAATCTGCTGGTTGTGTCGTTGCCTCCACCAAATAAAGAAGCCAAAGCCAATAGTTAACAGAAAAACACATCCAAGGCTTGAGCCAAAAGCTAAGGCTAATTTGTGGCTCTTGGATCTCCTAGAAGGTTGTGGATCTAGATCATAAACAGGAAAAAGAAAAGATGAATTAGATTAAATGGTAATTTAAGAAAGTGGCTATATTTGATACCAAACAGCTTAAAGAAGAAAATAAAAGCCATCATGAAATTAAAGTTCAGTCAAAAAGTTGGTGCTTGGACATTGTGAATCTTAACATAACTTATCTACAGGAAAGAAAAAAGCCATGATTTTCAAGTTTGAAACAGGAAGAGAGCGGGAAATTTGATTACTTTGAGATGTATTGACTGCAAATGAGAGAGGTGGAGCAGTTCCATTGCAACTATGCTCTGACCCAGGTGAGCAAATGAGGGAATTCCCAGCAAGGCTATGTAAATTCAAACATAAAATCAATAATCTAAGAACAAAAAAGCTTTAATAAACCAGCAAATTTTTTAGTTGAACAGTAACTTCTTACTTATAGGTTTTAGCTAGCAATCTGGGCAATGGGCCACTCAGATTATTAAAAGACAGATCCCTGTAACAAGATATACTATAATCATCAATCAATTAACCCCATGAAAGATATGGTCCATTTTCAAAATCTTTTTCAAAAGCAAAAGCTTGAAGAAATAAGTACTTACAACAATGCCAGCTGAGTCATGTTGGCCAAAGATGAAGGAATAACCCCAGAAAGACTGTTGTTATTTAGCCTCCTAATCACAAACAACAAAGTTAGTCAGTTTGCATCCGTTGAAGTATTGATATAATTAAACTTATCCTGACCTATTAACTTAGATTTTTTATTTCATTAGTGATTTAATATAGTATCAGAGCAATAGGCCACGGATGTCAATCTCTTTGTAATGTGTTGAAGTTTTGATATAATTAAATTTATCTCAACCAATCGACCTAAACTTACAGGTATTGAAGACTCTTGAGATGGGAAAGAGAAGTGGGAATTTGTCCATGGAAGTCATTGCTTGAAAGATCAAGAGTGTCAAGGCTAGGCATATTCCCAAGCTCCATTGGAATTGCTCCTGATATATTGTTGTCCTGTAGAAGCCTAAAAACAATAACAAAAAAAAAAAGAAAAGAAAAGAAAAAGGAAAAATTGTCTTTTTAAAGATATAATAAAGAAGAGAGGTTTTTTCATGGAGTTGATGAAGAAGATGACTACTCACACAGACTGAAGATTTGTCAAATTTCCGATGCTCGGCGACAGGCTACCGGACAAGTTCTGACTTGGAGCTCCTCTGCAGTGAATTATTATGGATTTATTCATAAGAACAAAACAATAAGTAATTTAATTTTGTTTCTTTTTTGAATCTTTGTTCTTACAAGCTAATGACAAATTTCTCTGAAGAACAAGTAATCATGCTCCAACTACATGGATCCACAGCGTTTTCATCCCAATTAAGAACAGAATGTGGGTCATTCAAAGCAGCTTTAATAGCCATCAAAGCTTGAACTGAAAAATGGTTTTAAAAAAATGATCTTTAAATGAACAAGAATAAGAGACAAGAACACAATTAAAGATTTCCATTAACAATACCTTCATAATTGACACCTTTTGCAGTAAGCAAACCATTTACAGAAGAATTCCATAACAAGAAGAAGAAGAAGAAGAAAATGGGAACTTTTATTCTAATTCCCATTAGAACCATATTCTTGAAATGATATTGAAGATGAGAGTTTGGTTTTGGTTTTATGAAAGAAGCAAGTTGAGAGCAGGTTTAGGAGATGATCTGAAGTGCTCTAACACAACCAACTTTCAACTGATCATTTGTTGTTGGTATGTTTTTTTTTTATATGACTTTTGGTAAAATTGGAAAAGAAATGGGTTTTGGTAGTAAAAAGAGAAGCCAACATGCCAGCCAGTGGCCTCAGAAAAGTGGAGAAAAGAATATGGAAAAGTTAAGGGCAAGGTTAACCAATTTGAACATACTTTTAAAGGAAAAAAAAATTCCCCTTCAATCATGCATGAGTCTAGAGAGGGTTGTGTGTGGGAATTCCCCCAAATTTAAACTATTCTTCTTCCCAAACTTTCATCCTTATTTCATTTTCATCCTTTTAAATTTTAGGGCACATTTCCATTTATACCATGTTGTATCAATTTAAACCCTAAATCAATACTTGTATCCATTTAAACTCTGAATTTTTATAACTTTATCAATTTTAAACCCCAAACTATTAAGTGTAACAATTTAAACCCTAAATTTTCATAGGTGTATCAATTTAAACTCTTCATTGTGTTTTATTTGGATATGCTTATGAAAATTCAAAGTTTAAATTAATATACTCTTGAAAGTTTAAGGTTTAAATTGATATACTTATGAAAACTCAAGGTTTTAGTTGATACAATAATTATTAGTTCGAGGTTTAAATTGATACAATTATTAATTCAACCTTTAAATCGATACAACCTCAAAAGTTTAGAGGTATAAATTAATATTTACCCTAAATTCTAAAATTACTATGCTTGGTTTGACATTATTTTATCCTTTAATATTTACTTATCAGACATTCTTCTTAACTAACTAACCTATATGGTTCTCATATATGGCTATATGAACTTGTTGACACTAGCTTAGCCTCATTGATTAAAAGAGCCCTTTTTCCCCCAAGTTTTGGCTTGGATTTTGGATATATATAAAATAAAGATATGAAAATAATATTTATAAGTTTAATTTTTAAAAACAAAAACTTTAAACTAAGAAGGCTTAAAACACTTTTTTGTTACATAAAAACGGTTATTTAAGCATTTCAAAAAATCTAAATTATTATCAAATTGGCCATAAGTTATTCAATTATTAAAAAGTAAAATAAAGATTAAGAAGAAGTTTTTCCAAAAAAAAGTTTAATACTAAAATTGATACGGTCAAATTTTATGGATTAAAGTAGAACAAACTTGAAAGAATAAATTGACATAATTGTTTTAAATTTAGGGACCAAAATAAAATAAATTTAGAAATATAAGGATTAAAATGAAATTTAAATTAATATAAAGTGTATGGAAGCAAAGTAAAAGAGATGAGATGAGAGGGTGAGATTCTACCATTATATTTTTGGATATGTGAAAGTGTTTTGTCCAGATTTACTTTGTGGGTCAGACCTTTCCTTTTTGTTGTCTGATGGAGTGTTGGAATTGCTTTTGTTTTTGCACTGTGGACTTTGGTTATCAAACATTCTCTCTGACTATTTCACATTTGGCTACCAAAATTTTCACTATTTAAATAAAAAAAAAATCAATTTTTTGCATTTTTATTTTTATTTTCACTTTTCTAATAAAAAAAATATATCATTTATTTCAATTGGGGTTTGCGATGTAGATATTAATGTCTATTAGTGATATATCGCTGATATAAACTGATATTTTGCAATATTTGAAAATATTCAAGAATTTTGCTATTTAAAGCAATTACCTTAAATTTTAAATTTAATTCCTACACTTTTTTCCTTGAATTTTCTTAGGTCCTGGTAACCATTTGGTTTTTTATTTTTAGTTTTTAGAAATTAAGGTTATAAACACTCATTCCACTTCTAAATTTCTTGCATTGTTATTTATATTTTACCATTTTTTTTCGAAAATCAAGTTAAATTTTGAAAACTAAAAAAATAGTTTTTGAAAACTTCGTCTTGTCCTTTAAAAATTCAAAAAATAATAATAATAAAAAAATATTAAAATTATTTTATCTATTTGACATAAATTTGATTTTTAAGTCTAATAAAATTCTAAGCTTTCAATTTTACGTATGGTAAAATTCATAAATTTTAAATTCCTGAAAGTTCAAAAACTAAAGATCACGTCCGGTAACAATTTTTTTTTTTTTAGTTTTTAGTTTTTAAAACTTTTGGTTAGTTTTTCATAAATTCCATACCATGATTTTCATATTCTTGGAAGAAACACTCAAATTTTTGGTCAAATTTTAAACATAAAAACATTGTTTTCAAAATTTTGCTTGATTTTTTTTTAACAATGATGGAAAGTGAATAGCAAAACCAAAAAAAAAAATATAGATAGGAAGTAATGTTTATAAATTTAATTTCTTTTCTTTAAAAGAAAAAATTAAAGGGTGTTTGGGTCACAACTCTATAGCCGATCCAATATTTAGGGTTCCAAATTATTCCAACTATTATAATTTATTTTGCTATATAGTGTTTATTACGCTCTAATTCATCTTTATTAGGGGGTTTAC
Organism: Benincasa hispida; assembly: GCF_027475165.1. Classification (NCBI taxonomy): domain Eukaryota; kingdom Viridiplantae; phylum Streptophyta; class Magnoliopsida; order Cucurbitales; family Cucurbitaceae; genus Benincasa; species Benincasa hispida. The sequence goes on along the minus strand of NC_143484.1, from coordinate 51,792,223 downwards.
TATTTTTTATCGAATCTAAAATAGATTAGACTTTATAATTCACAAACAATCCACACAGTACCGCTAAACACTTCTAAATAATTATGGTTTAAATTTATAGTGGAAGTGGATTCTAATGCACTCAAGCGGTCTATATATCCATTGTACTGTCTATTCCATAAACAATCTAAAAGCACTCTACTTTTAAAAGCAACTCTCCCCCTCTCCCTTTCTTTTAGATGAATAAATTAAAATTTTTTGAATGTGGGTCCTGAATTTGTGAAGGACAATTTCAGTTGTCATAAAAAGCAGTGTGATCAAGATCAGACGGCTCAAGTTGATCCTAGGAATTATTCCCAAATCTTTTGCCATTCAGAAACATTGGTTTAAAAGGTTTTTGACCAAAGTCAACTAAATAAGAAAGTATGTTGCTATAACTTTTGATACCATATTACGTATTTTTTGGAAAAAGACACTTTTCGCTTTAATTTAAATTTTAAACTATCCAACTAAACCATAACACTCCACCTTGCTTCTCTGTCACATATATCATGTTAATTCAAACACAAATTTGAGTGGGGTTAATTAAATATCATTTGTCTCTATATTTTAGAATGGTTTAATTTTGATTGGGTTAATTAAATATCTAGTTTCTTTTAAATAATAGAAATCATAAAATAAAAGAGATCGACACAAAGATTTACATATTTTAATAATAGTGTGTTAGTTACGTTCACGAAATAAGGGTAAACAGTTTTATTAGAGAGAATAATATAAAATTGAGATGCCTCTATGATTAAAAAGTATATATATTAGTGCATTTCTCTAAACTCTAAGGTTATAAATATAAATAATTTAAGTTTTAACATATCTAATTGGTCAAAAAAGCCATATACCTGGCATTCCAATATATATAATTATAGTTTTTGTACTTTTAATAAATTTTAAATTTAATCATTTGATCAAAGTTAATTTTTATCAAAATTAGTTTAATATTAATAATAATTTTCATGCATAAAATACCGTATGTGAATATTCTTCCAAAATTTATAGTGGAGATGTTAATAGTTTATAAAAGTTTTTGAAAAAACCAACGATAAATCAACATTAAAGACTGAACTTAAGATATGTTGAATGTACAAAGACTAAAATTGGACATTCGATAAATATAGACTAAAATTGAAAAACTCTCACGTAGATGAATGGTATTTTAACTTCTTCTTCTTCTTATTATTATTATTATTATTGCAAGTGGTGTTAGTGATCATGTCTAAATAGTAGTAGTATAGTTTAAACTTTCGAATTGTAGTTATTTCTTAATTAAGAAATTTGAGAAGACATATTACCAAAATTGTAATTTGATCTTAAAAAATGGAGTGATTTGATTGCTAAATGACTAACAAGTGCAATGCAAATCTTATTTCTACAAAAAGGGGAAAAAAAGGTGCTATGAAAGTTCCACTAATTGTATGGTATTTTTTTATGGCTATGCTCAAATTTTAGGACCTACTTAATATTCTTTTAAGTGTAGTAACCTCTTACAAAATATATAGTTTTTTAAAATTAAGAGATCTGTTAGATAAAAATATGAAAATTTAGGCTTCATTTGGTAACCATTTTATTTTTAGTTTTTGTTTTTGAAAATTAAGTTTATGTACACTACTTCCACATTCAAATTTCTTAATTTGTTATTTACTTTTCACTAATAGTTTAAAAAATCAAGCTAAAAATTTTGAGAACTAAAAAAAGTAGCTTTCAAAAAGTTGTTTTTATTTTTTAAATTTGGCTAAAAATTCAATAATTGTACTTAAGAATGATGAAAATCATTGTAAAAAATGTAGATGAATTAGGCTTAATCTTAAAAAACAAAAATAAAAAATCAAATGGTTACCAAAAGGGGTATTAGAGACTAGATCTTTAATTTATTCTTAATTTGGTTTACATGAAATTTACCTAATAATCATAGTATTCAATTAAATAAAAATTTAATTTTCATTTTTATTTCCTCTTCAATCCAACAACTTATGGGGTAGGGATTCAAACTTTCACTATTTGGTCAAGGACATGTATCTCAACCAATGCTAATCGAGCGATATCATTGTAACAAAAAATGGTTTTAGCGATGAAATTACAACGACGATCAACTTTTGTGACGAATTGCTTTTTCATCGTTTAAATCTTGTGACAAAGAGAAAATTCATTGCAAAGCTAGCAATAGAATTTTTTTTCCGCTTAAATCTTGCAACAATATTTTATTTTCGTCGTAGTTTGTGACGAATTAAACATGCGAAGGAAAAAATGTTTTAATTTTGACCCTTTCACCACTCACCTTCTTTAAACTCCATTTAAGGTTTTCATTTTTCCTGGACATTTAGAGGTTGATTTTGAAGGTTTAGGGTGCAAATTCTTCCATTTCGCATGGAGAGAAGTTCTTCCAAGAATGAAGGTAGTTCTTCTGATTTTTAGAAAGGGGTGTGAGTTTTCTTCGATTTTTAGAAAGGGGTGTGTGTTTTCTTCGATTTTGAGCTTCTTTTAGTTTTTGTGTTCAAAGGTATTTCTTCAATTTCAACTAATTTGTTTCATTTTATTTGGGATTTTCTCTCATTTTTAAGGTTTTTTGTTTCCTTTTTATCTAGAGATGTTCGAGCTTGAATTGTTTTTTGGTTAAGTATTTGAAGGTATGTAAAATTTTGCATTATGTTTTTTTAGCTTAAACTTTGTTTTTGAGAAATATTTGTCTAATTAGTCTATTTATGCAATTGAAATTTGATTTAGAGCTTATTATTGGATGAAAGTATGATTTTTTTAGTTTATTGTGTGTCCATTAAAAGTATAATTATGAAGGTTATTGTAGGATTAGAACTTTGTTATTGAGCCTCTTCAAGTTTAATATTTGATTTTAGTGTATTATGATTTGATTCATGACTTAAGTCGAAAATTATATATATATCATGATTGTGACAATGGAATTTGAAAAAGTTTACTTATATTTAAGTAACTTAAAAATATTGTTACTGTGATAATAGGTCATTCATGATTGATAAATGTGACTTTGCTCATGTTTGAAAGGGGAGAGTTGTTTAGTTTTTAAGTTTGTGATAGCAACAAACTGTTATGCTTATGGTATTGATTTGTTCCGATAGTAAAGTACAATGACTCTACTCATTGTATTTTTCTTATTTATTATTTTGCAAAGTTGCCCAACTCTACATTTTGGTGTCTAAACCTCAGGTAGGTAATATTATTACTAAGACATTTTCTTATGTGTTTTTTCTATATGTGAAATTGCAAGTAGTAAGCCTTCAACATGTTTATCTTGAATATATTTTGTATATTGGAGAAAATGTGTATGATTAAAGTGTTATTTGAATGTTATTTATATGATTGAAGTTTGTTTCAAAGTTTATTGTTTGCTTGAATTGCGACTTTGAATCTATTGTGCATTCAATAGTTTCATTTGAAAGTTATTTATGTGATTAAAGTTTGATTTAGAGTTTATTTATTTGACTTGAAGCATGGTTTGTGTGACTAAATTGTAATAAGCCGAAATGTGTGATTAGTAATTTTGAGTCTCTTGTGTGTGATTAAAATTTGATTCTAGTCTTATTGTGCAATTTGATTTAGATCCTATTTTGTGATTTTTATCCTATTGAATCCATTGAACATTAAAATTTTACATTTTACATCTTGATCTTGTTCTATTAGTTGAATTTTATCACTCATAATTTTAGGTGGGAGAATGGTAAGTTCTTTTTAACTATAATGGTAAGTTATTTTTAACTATAATTATGATTTTGTTCTCTTAGTAGACTCCTTACATCTTTGTAGATAGAACATTTAGTAATGTTATTTATTTATTTTGTAGACATTATAGCTTAAGCATTATATTCGTTCAATTATTTTGTAATTTCAAAATTTTACACAAAAAATTGCTACATGTATATATTAACTTTCAACCTTTATATAAACATATTTTGTCTTATATTATTTTATTTGATTATTTGTATATACAAAATGTTTATTAGACTTGAAATACAAAATATAGGAAAAGAAGCAAGAAATGTCATTATCATAAATTGAATGAATATATATTTTTAATAAATTCAAGCTTTTGCGACTAAATATATTTTTGTAGCAAAAATGTTTGCGACAGAAAAACGTTTTGTCGTAAATAATTTCCGACGAAAACTGCTTTTGTTACAATTTGTGACATTTCTAAAAGAACGTTGCATAAAAGATATTTACCAACAAGGTTTTAGTGACGTTTCATTCGATGTTAATATTTACGTCGCTGAAGGTTTTTACAACAAATCTGTGCCTATTAGCAACGTTTCAATTTCGTTGCTAAAAACTGTCTTTCTTACAGTGTATTCAAGTTAGTTGTTTTTTTCTTCATAATTATTTCTCTCTTAAAATAATTACAATAATCTATAAGAGATATTTAGTAATTGAATAAATAAATCATGTATATTAATCATATATCTTATAAAAATGACGAGATTCCTTGATTTTTTTTCCAATGTTAGATCTCACCGTTCAAGGAATATTTAAAATGACCCTGTTGTAAAATGTGAAAGACAAATCAAAACCCTTCAAATTATCTAGTCTCTTGGTTTGTTTATTGGAACAAAAGAATTAATCAACAGTAGATTTAAGAATATCTATCATTTAGAAGTTGAGTTGTAATAATCAAGAACTTAGACATTTGTCTCAGAAAAACAATCATTGCATTAATTCAATGATGTCATAAATGCAAAATCATAAAATCATTCAATGATTTAGGATGTCTCTTGTGATTATGATTGGTAGAGTTGATTGGGCATTTGGATAACAAAATTTATCAAGTTTAACTAGTACTTCAATTACAAAAAGAATATGGTAAAAAACCTTAATTTTCTTATATTTAACAATTCAATTCGGTATTTATCATTAAAATTGTTTCATTATATTTAACAAAAAAAAAAATATATTGAAACAAAACACTGAAAACACAGAAGGGACGACTCAAATTTACCTATTATTTGAACAAAATAAAACTGTATTCACCGACTTTTGCCAAATTCACCACATCTTTCAATTTTAAAGCTAAATCCTCCAAAAAAAAAAAAAAAAATTCATTAATTACAACAACAACAAATTTTATACAAAATAATTGGATTAAGTCCATTCACAATGTCAATCATAGAACAATAATCTTTCAGTTTTAAAGTAAAGGTTGCAGTATGTATTAAAGTTATCAAAATTTGAGTCAGTAAACTTTTTTTTTCCCTTAAATGATGATCAAACCACTAACATCTTCACCAATAAAATATATCATAATCAATTGAGTAATATTTAAATTACCCGTTAATGGTAAAAGCTTTATATAAACATACACACCTTGATAGATGTCTATCAATATCTATTAGTGATAGACAATGATATTTTGCTATATTTTTAAATAAATTGACTTATTTTTCTATATTTAAAAACAACCCTTTATATATATATATATATAATTACTTAATTTAATTTTATTAAATTGAAAGTTGATGATAAAAATCGATACACCTAGTGAAAGTTTTAAACACAAATTATGTTCATAACTGAAGTAACATCTAACAATGAAGATGGAGAATTAGGTAGATTAAAGAGAAGATGATGAAAGTAAAAAACCAAGTATCTTAGGTGAATTTGGAATACATTTTCAAGTGTTTATTTTAAAATATAAGTCATTTTAGAAGAAATTGAAGTGTATGACAACTACTCAATAACTTTCATATGTATTTTAATCCGTTTTTATAAAAAAATAAATAAATAAAAATGAACTTTTTAAAAAACATTTTTGTCCCGAATCAACTCAAACGGAGCTTAAAAACAAAGTCAGAAACGATCAAGAATAAAATACAAGGTAAACTAAATAATAAAGTCAGAATAATTAAAATGAAAAGGGATATATGAAGCTCCAAATTATTGAAATGACACAAACATAATTGAATAAATTAGAAAAGTAGTCCAAATGTCAAACACCAAACAGTGGACTTGCTCTTCATGTTCTAAGTGTTCTAAATACACCACCAAAGTGGATTCAAGGGGTCCACTATTTGGATAACTTTTATTTTCTTGAAAGCCCCATGTCCAAATTAACTTCATTTTCCAAAGTCTTTATAAAGTTTAAATAACTTGTTTAAGTTGCTTCTATACTTTTTAAATATTATATTTTCATACCAACATGAATCTAGTTCATTTGACATATATTGATATTATTGATCTCAAAATTATAATTAGTTTGTTCAAGTTTCGATAAGGACTAGTCGAATACATTAAAAATGTATTGACTTTTATTATATTTAGTATATTGTGTTAATTGTAGAAATAATACATGGATAGATATACACAGAGAATCATCATAAAAGGAAAGTATATTGATATTCTAATTAATAGAAGATTTTAATTAGCCTAAATCAGGCAAATGACATAAAATATGTTAACACACCCTCCTTCAAATTCAAGATGGTAGGGTAGAGACTAACTTGAGTTTTGCGAAGTAATTGAGTGAAACGAGAAGGAGATAGTGCTTTGGTGAAGATATCTGTTGATTGTTTGGTAGTGGATATGGATTGTAGACGTTTGGAAGATGATGTCGAAAGCATAATTGAAAAAAAAAATAGGTAAATGACTTTAAAATAAGTTAACAAAATGAATGAATAAGGAATCAAATTTCTCCACTATTTTTAACCATCATCGTTACATATGATGACACTTGAAAAGAATGGTAGTTATCGAAGTTGTCAATCATATATGTATAATATATGTATAATAATTTTGGTTTAGGATTATCAACAAAAGACCATATTTGTCGTAGGTTATTTTCAGCTTAATGTCTATCTGGTTTTTAAAATCTTTAAATAATGAATACTTGAAATTCTAAGTTTTTAGAAATCAAATTGACGTACTTTAATAATTTCTACCATCAATTTCAGTACAAATTAATTTTGAGAGATTAAATTTAAGATTTATTAAAAATATAGAAACTAATAAAATTGTACAATTAAAAATACATGAACTAAAATTAAACAAATTTCAAAGTATGAAAATTAAAATAACATTTTAATCTAAATATAACGTAGATTTAGAAGATTGATTGTATTGAAATAATTAGGCTAGAAAAAGATACTTTACTTAATTAATATCTTAAATAAATAAGTCTCTTCATCACCACAAAAATGCTAATGTCATAGTTCCAACTAAAGTTATGCAATATATATCATATAATGTCATCGAAGATCACTAAAAGTACATGTTAATTGCATTGATTTTTTTTTTTTTTTGCAAAATAAGCATAACTTAATTGACATACGAATATACTAGTAATCATGAAATTTATTATGCAAATTTTTTCCCCTCCAATTGTACTAAAAAAATCGCATTGATTCTTTTAATTTGAATCATTCATCAGATATATTTATGCGACTTTCTAATTTAGAGATCAAATCTACCTCTTAAAGGAGTGTTCAAAAAAATCAATGACTCGAAAAAATCGATCAACCCACCCAATCCGTGTGGTTTGAGTTGGGTTGAATTCAAATAAATGAAACTTATATATGTTGGATTGGTTCATGGGTTCACCTAAAAGAACCCGAATCAATCCGAATTTATTATAAAATTTAAAATGTATACTTTTTTACTTATGATACAATTTGATATACATATATTTAATTTAGTTTTATTTAATTTCATTAGTTTTTTTTTTTTTTTTTTTTGTAATATATTCTCCAACAACTCTTAAAAATAGTTTTTTTAGTATTTACAGATTTCATATTATATATATTGAAATTGAGTTGTTAATCTTAATTCAATATATGAAAATAATTAAATCAATTTTTTACCTATTAACATTTTACTTTCTTTTAGAACAAAAATTTAAATAAATGATCCCAGTAACCCGAACTAATCTAATCCAAACATTTCATGACTGAGAGGATTATTTTGATTGAATAAATTGACAACCGAAACAATTAGATTGGATCTAAAAAAATTCTTCAATCCAATCCAACTCAACCCGAACATCCCTAACCTCTAGAATTTGATGATTTAGATATCAATCTGTTTTTTTTTTTTTTTTTTTCCTTAGGGTTTTGAAGTTGGTATTGCTTTACTTCCACCCACTTCTTGCTTTGCAACAGCTGAGAGTAAGACATGCAAACCAAAAGGAAATGAAAGAGTCAAAAAGAAAGCCAACTCCTTTTTCAAAGACACTTATGCATGCAATGAACCCAACTCCCAAATCACTGCTCAATTATTGTTTCCTTTTCATTTCAAATTATCACTCTTTTCTCATTAACAGTTTCTACAAAACCCTAACGATTTTTTTTTTTAATATCACAAAATAAATCATTTCTCTTTTTTCCCCCACCAACTTTTTATTTTGTTTTATTTTTGTATGGGTGTACTAAATATATGTACATAAGTTGTGGGATTTTGGGTCTAAGATTCTTTCCATGTACATTTTTAATGCCTTTATTACTATTATTATTATTATCATTATCATCATATTATTATTTATTAAGGTAAATATCACTTTACGTGTTATATCGATTTAAACTACAAACTAATAATTGTATCAATTTAAACTCCAAATTAATAATTGTATCAATTTAAACCTTGAATTTTTATAACTGTATTAATTTAAATCCTGAACTTTTATAATTGTATCAACTTAAACTCTCTATTATGTTTTATTTAGATACACATATGAATGTTCAGGGTTTAAATTGATATAATTATGAAAGTTCATGATTTAACTTGATATAATTATTAATTTGGAGTTTAAATTGATACAAATCTTAAAGTTCATGGTTTAAATTGATACAATCCCTAAAATTTAAGGTTTAAATTGATACAGTGATCAAAGTTATCCTTATTATTATTATAATTCATTTTCGACAAAACTACGAGACAATCACGTCCCTATTTTCAGACTAAAATGTCCTTTGGATCTTAGTGGAAATTAAGGACAAGAATGAGACACCACAAAGAGGAAAAAGAAATATATAATTAAAAAAAATGTTTTGGGATTCTCAAATTTACCATGATTTATTCGAGATGAGTGGGAGAATAAAATTTCATGTAAGAATAATTCATTATATAAAAATAATTTAATGTAACATAGGACAAATTTTTATTACATATGCACCACTAGCTCATTGGTAGGTACAAACCCATAGAATATATTTTTCAAAGTATAGCTTGGTCTTAATTTGAATTTTTGGTGTAAAATAGCTTTCTTGATTAATCTCTAAGGAATGTTTTCTTTTAAAGAAAAATAACCTCATTAATTTAAAACAGAGAGAAAATATAATCAGATTTTTTTTTTTTTTTTTTGTTAAAGTTGTTAAAAGTTTGAAAGCTATTTATTCATTACTCATCAAGACATTTATGGTTGTTAAATTAGAGCTTAACAAATTAAAGCTTGAATATTGCTACAATAATCATATAAACAAATAAAATAAAATATAAATATGCATTAAATAATGATGGATTAAAATGATAATTTAACAGACAAGAAATTATTATTATTTGTTTAAATACTATTTTGGTCTTTATATTTTTGTTTTGGTTTAAACTTTAAATTCTATTTTCGTCCTTAAACTTTAAATTTTGTTCTATTTTGATCCATAAACTTTAAAAAACGTTCATTCTAATCTTTAAAACTTTTAAAAATTACCTGCTTTGGCCCATGCTATTAAAATTTTATTAACTCTTAAATAGAATAGTGAGATGGCTTGTATATTTAGATGACTAAATTATCAAATAAGTTAGCGACGCCAAAAAATCTAGGGTTTCAAATTTAAATTAGGCATTGAAGTGATTTTTATAGGATTTCAAAAGTCATTTTAAGTTCGAGATTTTGACCATTTCACTTTTTGGGTGCATTGGTCATTGGTATTATAAATGTCCATAGGGCAAGGCAGGATCGGGGATGGCGTTCCCGCGATCCATTTCATCCCCCATCCACACAAAATTTCCCATGGAAAATTTGTGGGGATCAGGTTCCTCGGGGAATTTTTCTCCGTTTGGATTTTTTTACAAAAAAAAAAAGGAACTATTAACTTAAATCACTATATCAATTTTTTATATTTAAATAGTTAAATATCTCATTCATATGTGAGAAATATAGGATTAAAATGTTTAATTTTCATAAATTTCAACAATATATCTTAAGCTCTACTTAATAAGGGGGGTGGGTGCGCGTGCGCGTGCGTGCGTGTCCGTCCGTCCGTCCGTCCGTGCGCGCGCGTGTGTTAAAACATTATATAAAAATTAGATATGTAACCGAGAGATGGAGTCGGGAATATATTTTCTTCCCATTTCCTCCACCATTCCCAGTCTAATCAAGGATTCCCCAACCCATTTGAGGTGGGGTCCCACGGGGCCTCAGCCCCGTAAGTTAAATACACGTCTCTAGTTGACATCTTAGATACAATTTCATCTGTAAACAGATTTCATCCTTAAAAGTTAATAGAATTTTAACAGTAAGATTCGAAATAGACATTTTTTAGAAGTTTAGGGACTAAAGCATACATTTTTAAAGTTTAGGACCAAAGTAAATCAAAATTCAAAGCTTAGGGACCAAAATAATGTTTAAACCTTTTGTTTTATTTTTGTTGTTGTTTATTTTGGCACTTGAATCTCCAAAATAAATCAAACTTTAAAATTTAAGGTCTAAAATAAATATTTTAAAATTCCATAGATCGAAATCAAACTTGAAAATATAAAGACTAAAATTAAAAAAAAAAAAAAAAAACCATGAAAAAAAAGTGGAAAATAATTAATATGGGTTGTGCTATTGTAGTCCTATCAAAACTAAAGGGATGAAAAGAAGGACACAGCCTAGCTGCCTTTTAAATCCTTTTGTTGAGACGTGACAAAAGTTAGAACTTTGCTTTGGAATTTAAAAGCAAAATAAAATAAAATAAAATAAAATCACATTTTCTCACACATCAAATTCGAATAAATAATTCGCATTATTTACATCTCTCTCCCTTTCCAAGACAATGTTTCCACATACATTTTCTCATAATAATTTGATTTAACGTTGCATCAAAAAAAGTTAAATTGGAAAGAGAAAAAGAAATTAATTAAAGCTAAAAATTATTTCGACTCTAAAAAGATTGAGACTTCGAAGATCTGCTTGTCTATCTAAATCCTAATGATTTGAAGTTAATTAATGGAACCTTTATTTTTGATTAGCCTACAATTAAACAGTAATCAAAATATACCCTGGATTCCATTTTTTGCATTAGAAAATATAGAATTATAAATTAGGTAAACAAAGAGGATCTAAATATAAACTATTCTTGAACTAGAAAAATACTTATATTGACTATTTGGGTTAAAATTAGGCCAAACTTGCTATCTTGAATCATTATAAATTAGCTACAACAAATAGTTACTAAAGATTATGTAAAATATGTATCATCATGCATAGACAATATATACATTTTAATTAATCGATTTTTTAGTTCCATTTTAATCTTTTTTTTTTTTTTTTTTTTTTTTTTTTTTTTTTTTATCATAAATGGGATAATTGAGAGTACGAACTTTATACTAGTTGAGTTATGTTCACATTAACATTTATTTTTCTTCTTTTAAATTCAGATCAATTTTAATCGAATTTGTTTAAAAAACACTTTGGGTCCCTGAACGTTTAGGGAAGTTACATTCAGTTCCTAAACTATAGTGGATAAAATTTAATTCATGTACTTTCAAATTTATTACATTTTAGTCCTCATCATGAAAAATTTCATCAAAATTAATTATCAATTTTTATTACGAGTAATGAATACATGTTGCACGCGTAGAATGTTGATTTTATTTTTATTTTTTAAAAGAAATGAATACTTTTATTAAACCTCTAGGACATAGTTTGAAATGAATACTTTTATTAAACCTTCAAGACATAGTTTGAACCAGAATCATTTACAGCTGGATTTTGAATCTACGTAGCCTAAGAATCCATTCAAATATCATTAATACGTAACCATCACTGTTACACGTAAAATGCTGAAGTTTTAATTTAAATTTTAAAACTAGTATTTAATTTATATATATATAAATAGATAATATCTAAACTTAGTTTTTATGATCACAAAACTTTTAATAGTAGCAAAATAGATTATCTTTTACTTTATAGAAGGTTAGACACTAACGTATTTTATTAAAAAAAAGCTTTAAAATGAAATTGATCGTATATGTCTATGAATACTTTTCATCTACCATAAAATTTCAGGTCTCATATCACTAAATTCTCTATAAAATTTGCTCATAAATTTTTTTATTATTTCAAATTCATTCTTTACTCTCGATAACATTTTTCTGTTAAAGTTTTTGTATCATTCTAACTTATTTCTCTCCAGGATTGCTCCCTTTCTCTAATTATGTTTCTCTCTAAATTCTTTATTCTTTTCTTACTAAATTAAATGTCTTTCTAAAACTTTGTTTTCATTGTGTCATCTCTTATTAACTTTTGTGTATACCTTTCCAAAATATCATCAAAATTTGGATTGATTTACAACATTTTAACAAACTTTTTTTTTCTTCTAATATTCCAATATTAGTCTCAAAATATACTTAAGAAAACCTAGATGAGATAAATAAATTTTTGTCATGGACTAGAATTTGAGGGAAGTTAAAGAACATACTTGTGAAGAATTTTTAAAATTTTCTTATGTTTTGATGAATTTCAAAAGAACTTGAAAACCGTTTTTGGGAATATAACAATAACGGGTCATAATATAATACTGCCATAGAACTTCAGTACTCCACAACAAAGCATATTGTTATAATTTTTAGGTTACAAGCAATTAAGCAAAAATGAAGCCAAACATTTCTTTAAAAAAAAAAAAAAAAAAACCAAATATCAAAAGGGAAGAGGTTCATGAAAACTTGCGGAAGAGCATCAATGACTCAATCATTCCAAGTGATTTAGTTTACATATTTTATATAGACATTTTTGGAAGTTTTCAAAATTTATGGTATTTCAAATTTTCATATAACTTTTGTAAATTTATACATGGATCATATCCATACATGAATGGATACACCGGTTCGGCGTATAACCACCCCACCTAAATAAACATATCTCATCAACATCAAGTGCACCTATTGGACTTAAAAGAGACTTAAATTTGAACAATTGCGTGCCATCATTGAAGTGCAAAATAACTTAAAAGACATGTATATTCAAACAGTCACATCCCACCAACAAATAAAAAAATAGACTTGATGTGGGCGAAAAAGAAAAGGAGAGATTCTCCCTTTGTAGCCTCTTCTATATATAGTATAGATGAAAAAAAATCTGATCTCAAATCAATTTATATCACTACATGCACGTATATATATATATTTTTAATTTTATAAAAACTTTCACGATATGACTAAATGTTTAACAATTATAAAGTATATGGACTAAATTATCACTTATTAAAGTTTATGGACTAAATTGTTACAAATAAAATCAAGAGAACAAAAGTGTTTCTTAGAATTTTGGGTAAATTACAAAAACCCTACTAAAGTACGGTGGTAGTTGCAATTATAACTTTTGTATAAGTTTGAGGGTTCAATTTTATGATTTATGGGTCCAATTTTTACAATTATTGTAACTTTGAAGGTCTAATTTTAACAAGTTTAGAAGTTTAAGAGTCTAATTCTTATAATTAAAAGTTTAAGGGTGTAATTACAACTACCACCGTATTTTATGGGTGATTTTGCAATTTACCCAATCATTTTTAAAAAGTCAAAAGGTATACTTTTCTGATTAGGCTTATTTTTCTTCATGAACAGGTCTTAGTAAGTGCAAAATGGGCCTTCTGCTCCACGACAAAATGAAATGCCCAAAGATTTGTTATATTTCAATTTGGGCTTTTGACAAGCAAGTATGGGCCTGATGCTGCTCAAACTGGGCATTTACATTTTCGTTTAAAAGATAAAAAAAATTCACTAATTGTGGCTGCTGGGATTCGAGCCCAGGTCTCTACGGCCACAACGTAGAATTCTTACCACTAAACTACAGCCACTTTGTTGTCGCTAAATTTTAATAATTTTTATTCAATAATGCAACGATGACGTTTTATATGTGAAAAAAGACGAAAAATGGAGTCGGTTACCCTGGCTTCAAGCTTCAGGGCGGGAGGGAAGACAGCGAAACGTCTGGCTCGAACCAGTTGGCGCCCTCGAATATTCTCCATCAGATCATTCAACCATTCTTTTCGATTCTCGGTGAGTTACTTCAACGGTCGCATGTTATTTTGAGAATTCTTGTTCAAGCTTTTGGCTGGAAAATCAAAGTTTCTATCAATACCTTTGTTATTTTCGTTGGACTCTGTTGATTTCAAGGCTGTAAGTCGTTTGCTTTACTTTGCGAATTCTCTCTCAATCTATGCTTTTCAGTTGTCACTCTAGTCGGAGTGTTCTTTAATCTTTGAAAACGCCTACTAAATGGATACTGAGTTTTCGCCATCAATACAAAGAAAACGGAAGTGAAGCAAACAATTGCACCGCATATCTGCTTGTTATCGAGTTTTATACTTTTGTTATTGGTAGGTAGTCTTTGGAGTGATTTGAGTTTCTTAAACAGTGAAAGAGATGGGCTATATCGGAGCACATGGCGTGGCGGCTCTCCGAAGATACAAGTACCGTGGTGAGGATAACTCTTTTATGGCGAAATATGTCTTGCAACCCTTCTGGAGCCGTTTCGTGAATTTCTTTCCTCTTTGGATGCCGTAAGTGTTTCATCTTTTAGGTTATATGAGTTTTCGAAGTTATTTTAGTTTACGCGACTGAATTTTATGGCGTGTTGCTCCATGTTTTCCTTTACAAACTCAAGTTAGTTGCTAGCTTTAGATAAATCTTTGGCATATAAATCCAGGCTCTGAAGTTTCTAATTTTGTTTATTCTGGATCTCATTTAGCTTTAAATAAGTCTTTAGCACATAAATTGTTTTTTCTTTCTATATTAATGATTTTTTTTCGTGAATTTTGGAAATGGTTCTTTCCTCGGAATTACACCGACTTCTTCTTCTCTCTGTTTCTCTCTGAGGACGTCTTCAGCCCAAACATGGTGAATTGATCTTACATCTGGCACTGACTTGTCATTTCTACCTCATATTTGTTGGAATTGCTCTTCTTATATGTCCTTTTATGTCAGATAACTTTTGCTGGATTCATTTTTTTGGTCACATCTGCACTGCTTGGCTATGTGAGTGTCAATCAATCTGACCATACATTTTTTTTTAACGTATTTATCAATTCAACCTTTTTCTTACTGTAGGTAGCTTGTCTATATAGATTTTAGCATTTAGTTAAACTTTTTTGTTCAAACCAAACACAGCAAGTAAAATGTGGATTCTGGAACTTTATTTCCTGGTTCATTTGCATGTGACTGAAAAATGATTTGTTGTGGAATCGTTTTTGCTAGAAGCTACCGATAAATACTATATTGAAAATCTCTCACTTTTCACGTATTATCTATTTTTTTTCTGTTTAAGGTGTATTCGCCTCATCTAGATTCAGCTCCACCAAGATGGGTTCATTTTGCCCATGGGTTACTCCTTTTCTTATACCAGGTTCGTTTGATTTTTATTCATTGTCTAGACGGTTCCCCTTTGCTTTGCTTTAATATAGAAATTGTTCAACTCTATCCTGTGTGCTAGACTTTTGATGCTGTTGATGGAAAACAAGCAAGAAGAACCAATTCCTCAAGTCCATTGGGGGAACTTTTTGACCATGGTGACCTGCTTTTTCATATGTATATTTTTTTTTCTCAATTCTGTTGATTATGTGTGATAGATATTGACAGATGTGCTCTCTCCTTTCCATGTATCCCTTCTTAGGATGTGATGCACTTGCATGCGCGGTTGGTACCTTCTTCCTTAGTCTTCAACTCATAATTTTAGAGTCTTCAATTCATAATTTTGAAGTATCTACCTTGCCATTTTCTGAAAGTTCTTATAATTCTTTTCAGTTCGAATCCTTAGCTTTTGGAAGCACTGCTATGTGTGGAAGGAATACTTTTTGGTTATGGGTTATTGCAGCCATTCCATTTTATGGTGCTACATGGGAACAGTAAGTCGTTAGTAATCACAGTAATTATTCGTACTTTTTTTTAACCCTTGCATACCTTATTTGATATGGGTTTGTTAGTTATTGGTAGCAATTTGATATGGGCTTGTTAGTTATTTGTTGAATGCTAGGAAATCAACTAATAATCTAGTACAAATGATAATCTCTCTCTCTCTTTCTTCAATGTCAAGTTCGTACAGATTTGCAGACAATTGATTTCTTTTTTCTTTTTTCCATTCTGTTTATTCTACCCCTTTCTATGCAGTTATTTCACCAATACTCTAATTCTTCCAACTATAAATGGACCCACAGAGGGTCTTATGCTGATCTATCTATCTCACTTTTTTACAGCATTTGTTGGTAAAGTCCTACTTCTCTTTCTATCTCCACTTTGCGTATGATTAGCGTCCTTCATCTCTGTAAGAAGTAACTATGATTTAGTTCCTTAACTTTCTAGGTGCTGAATGGTGGGCTCAACCTCTTGGAAAATCCATACCATTTTTAAGCTGGGTTCCGTTGCTTCCTGGTAACTCTAACTCTATGGTTAATGTCATCATCATTTTCCTTGCCCATACTCTGTTACATTTAATGCACACTGAATCTACTCTTAAATATATATGCTTAAAGCAACATATATTAAAATGTTTTGATGCATTGTTCTTATTTTATTTCCATAGCCACCTACTTGCCAATAGTTTTGTTAACATTGTCCGAGTCTAATGTCATTTGGGTAGATTTATTGAGATTTTAAATTTGAACATGTTTGTAAAATTTGTAAAAATTTTTGGTATCATTGTAAGTCTGTTTTTATTGATACTGTAACGAATTGTTGGTTTGCTTGACCTGCAGTATATGCTCTGCTGGATTACTGCCAATGTTTTCAATTCCTTTTAGTTAACTGTGGCCAAAGCCTAATATTTATTCTTTTGAACGTTAGATGTTGCGATGAGCAGTGCTGTGATGTTACTAATGACAGCTTTTGGTGTTATTCCCACGGTTGCATTTAAGTAAGCACACAAACTAGTAATATTGTTAGCAATAATATGCTACTGAATGCTAGATAATATATCTGGAAAGGTGGTTTAGTGGGCTTGTAGATATTAGAACTAAAAAATTACGTGAAGCCTATTCCCACATTCAGCTTATAATTATTGGTGAAATAAAGTTAGGTTTAATTTACAATATGTTGTGCTTTTGTGCAGTGTTTTCAATGTCTATAAAGTTGTTCGGGCTAGAAAAGGAAGTATGTTACTGGCTTTAGCAATGGTAATAGCTCAAAAGGGGCAATTTGACAATTCTATTTTGCCAAGTTTCTTCCTTACTATATATTCTCTCAGTTTGTTGGTTGTTTGGTAAATCAACTCTGTAATTCTTTTATGTCAGCTGTGCCCATTTGCTGTACTCCTTGGTGGAGTCCTGGCATGGTACGATTTTGGGATATTGGACATCAAACTTTTCTTTTCCTATATGTATCTCTTGTTCCTTCCGTGAATGACTTTCATTCTCGTGTAGGGATTACTTATCTCCTTCAGACCTCATAAAGAATTATCCACATTTGGTTGTAACCGGAAGCGGCCTTGCCTTTGGATTCTTAGTGGTAAGATATTCATGTTGGGTGTGAATGTTTAGATAATAGTATATCAGCCACCTGGCCGGATTAATTGGAAATTTTATCCCACCCATACAAATTCTGTTTTAACTCAATTAGAGAACATATTTTAAAAGGAAAAAAAAAAAAAAAAAAGAGGAAAGAAAGAATCAGCTAATTGTTTCCATCAAGTTTACTATTTGCTCTTTTTCCTTGGTTGGCATATCAAAGTTCCCCCCCCCCCACCCCAAATTATTGGTGTATTCTTAACATCTGATATTAATGGCTTGTAATAAAATCCATCTTTTGTAGGGAAGAATGATTCTTGCTCATTTGTGCGATGAACCTAAGGGCTTGAAAACTGGAATGTGCATGGTATTCTTCACCACTTATATTGTTAGGAACTGTTTGTAGTTGAGCTTTATACATAGTTCCTAGCTGATGTTTATTGCATACTGTGTTACATTGTCTTTGTGCACATGTCCCCCGAGATATTGTATAATAATATTAATAATAAATAAAGGTATCTTTGGTGTCTGTTGAGTCGTTGACAGTCCATTGTAGAATAATATCTGATATTGAAGTTCTCATTCATACTTTGCAGTCACTTTTCTATCTCCCATTTGCGATTGGGAATGCACTGACGGCAAGACTTAGTGGAGGGTATATCTATCATCCTATTTCAATTAATTAATGGAAATGACATACTAGGTGTCGATATTGGACCTCGCTTAACTGATGAACCATATGAATTAACTGTTTCAGGGTTCCTGTGTTTGGTGAGGGATTGGTTCTGGTTGGTTACTTCATCTACACAGGTTCATCAATTTTCTTGATAACAAAAATGTGATATCATGGGTTCCTCTGTCGTTTGTGTTGGTTGTTCATGTAGTCTTCAATGATTATTAGTTATTGAGCTCCTTTTAGGAAATCATGTTTCCCTTAAGTTCAATTCAGCAGTTAAATTTCTGTAGGCTGTGAGAAGATTTTGATGCTTTGGTGCTACTCTACTTTATCATATTTACTCTCATCTTTCTTCGCATTCAGGTGCTCTCTATTTGCACTTTGCCACATCAGTTATTGAAGAAATGAAAAGTTCTTTGGGAATCCACTGCTTCAGGTGAGAGAGAACTAGCCACGTGAAATAAATTTCTACCAGTTAACAAATTGGAAAAATACTAGCGGATTCTCTCATTTATTGGCTGGTTCAGACAATAATCAGTTTTGGAGAGATTTTGTTATTGACAATTCGGTTTATGGACATTACTTGTACATGGTTATCAATTCACTTCCACCATGAGTCGAAAGTTTATCTTATGCTTGGTATCACTGGAGCTTGAATGTATCATCCAAGATATGCACTTGGCATGTACTCGATGAGAGCCAAAAAGGAATCGATTTCTCTCTTCTTTTGGAAGGGACTTCTGATTTCATCGTCTATTTCAATAATTTTACATGGAGAAAGCCTGTGTCTGATTGATTGTACTTTCTTTGACTAACAGGATAATGAAGAAAGAAAGTTGAAATCTGCTGGTTTTTCTGTAATGGTATGCCCTTGCTTCCATTTCTTATTGACTTGTTAAGAGCCAAGGTGTTCATAAAGCTAATCATATAATGTTCTTAGATAATTTTGAACTCTGACAGAATATCGGCTCCATTTGCTATTTCAGAATCTCGGTTACCTTCATGTAGATTGTACATCGTAGCTAAATCACAGTAAGGTATCCATCAACAATATTCCTCTCTCTGTAGATTGTAGATGGAATCCTTGAGCAGAATTTCTGCACGTATCATACTGGGTGTGTAAAGTTTCAGAATTCATTCAGAAGTTGTAGTTTCCTTCTTGTAAACACATTAAGCAGCTAAATTATGTTATATATCTATATTTGTGCTTATTATTTTGTATGATTTGGAACGTCCAAATCCAATCACTAAAGTCTGATTAAATGATGAAAATGTGATTCAGCCATCTGATCTATGATCACAGAGAATTGGGAAGCATCCAATGGAAATGGAGCACGTCAGACAACAAAGGTATATTTCTTAGAGCATGTAATGTAAGCTGGGGTATGTTGGTTTTGAAATTAATCATGAGCCCATTCAAATTAAATGAAAAGTAAGGCATAATCTTTGTTGTTTTATCAAGACAGGATATGCTCATAATCATGCATAAATATTGAAAGTGACAATCCCATTAACTCCTTGGTTAAAGCTTATAAGTTACATAAACAATAGCAAAATTATTAATTAAGGGAAGTCCATAGGGACATCATCATTACCAAATGCCAACTATATTACAACTTAACTGGGGGTTAGCTTTTTTATAATATTAAATTAATGTTTTTTTGTCGAACTGTTGGTTTTGTGTATTTCAATAATGTAAAATGCTCGCGCGTGTATGGAGCGTGCGACTTTTACTATTATGATCCCTACCTTCTACCTTTTTTTCTCTGCTCCAAAGTACCATCCTCGGAGTATGTTGTATGATGCGAATTTTCAATAATGCATGATATAATTTATATGTGGCAAGCGAAATATTTGAGGTCCTACTTATTTATTGCCTTTGTAAACAATTTATTGATATTATTTTGTATAACACGTACATGAGAGATGTTTTGAAATACATTTGTGGGGCTGATCTTTTACTCATGGATTTTAGAAATTCGTCTTTAAAAAAAAAATAAAAAAGAAAAACATTGTTTCGGACTATTCTAAATCTTTTAATATTTTCCACTCATTTTTTTATATCTTAAAATTTTTTAATCCTAAATCTTAATAGCTTTTGCATTATGCAAAGAGTTCAACTTTATATTTGGTGGTTGGGTTCGGTGAGGTATAAATTTCTTTTTAAATTAAGGTTTATTTATTTATTTGGTTTTTGTCTCTAAATATTCAATATCATGTTTTAATTCCTGAATTTTATATTAAAAAAAGCTTTGTTTCAGCATGTCTTATAAATTGTTTACATGACATATGTTGGTGCGTGTATCTCGCTTTGGGCTCTTCAGTCTCTCTTCTGATGCACTCCTTTGGTTCAGATGTGTTACTAGAGTTGGAGTCTACCTGCAAGAGTACTTGCACTGGTGTTGTAAGACCCTAATTTTAAATCCAGGGTAGTGGGTTACTAAGAGAGGAAGAAATTTTAAGTAGTAAATGTTAAAGAAATATTACTAAAAGAAATATATATTGGATCAAGACAAAATGGTAAGTGTTGTTTATGCATTAGTGCTAAGTTTCTAGAGGTTGTGTGGAAATGGAGAGGATCAAAAGGTGGCCAAGTGAAACAAATGTTTTCACTATGGACAGCGCATGTGAGGGCCTAAGTTGCACTGAACGCAAGAGATGCGTGAATGGCTGGCCTTAAGGAAGCGTGGATGGCTGGCCTTACGGATGCGAGGGTGGTTGGCTCCAAGTTTCGCTGATCATTGGACGCAAGGGGTGTGTGGACAACGATCGTAGGCTTGCATGCGTGAGTAGTTGACGCAAGGGCGTGCACTGATTCTAAGGCACGTAGGCATGCGAGGGTGTACGGGGTAAACTAGGATGCGGGGCAAGGCAGGCGTTGGAGGGTGGCATGCGTCGATGCCCAGCGCCCATGCTAAGTGCCCATGCGTCGATGCCAACGCCCATGCCAAGCATCCATGCGTCGACGCGGCCGAGTGAGCCATGGTAAGTCGATGCGGCCAAGCGCTTAAGCGTCAATACGGACCAAGGCATGCGACGAAGGGGCTTGCGACAATGGAAGTATGCGTTGATAGTCGAAGGCATGCGTCTATGATGCATGACAAAGCTATAGCATATGACAAGGCTATGCGTCGATGGCATGGGCCCATTGCTTAATAGTGGACGCCGAAGAACATGCAATGGTTAGGGCCACACTATGTGATAGTAGTAGATATGTGGACGCATGGACAAAAGAAAAGCTGTATGACGGAGGTCAATGTTGCGTTGACAAAAATCTCAAGAGAAGGAGGCACCATTTAAGTGATGCGTCCATGGGCATATTAAGTATTATGGATAAACATTCTTAGGCACTAAGTAAATGAGGTGGCGGTAGAATATTTCATGCAAAAGTGACTCTTATCAATTTAAGCAGGAGGTGGAAGATGGAGATTACATGCAAAGTAAATAATTTTGCTAGCAAATCAAGGTTATTACAACTCAAAGCATTGCTGGAAGGGATTTTGTGTTGGCAGCTAAAAGAGGAAACACCTGTAGGTTGAGGTGTCATAAGGGGAGAGCTCAGGGCAGCTATAAATAGAAGGGTCGGACGTAAACAGTCCACTCGTGCCATTTCCAAAATCTCAGTTTTAAGAGTCTATTTAGAGTATTAAGCTTAGGGACTCAGACTGCCAAAATAATTAGAGTTTGAAGGAGTCACAATTGCGTCGATAAACTTGGAGATCCGGGCGGACACATAAGCTCGCCCAGCCCAACGCATCCATCGTAACACTATGGCCAACCGTGCAACACAGCGTGCGCCTCACACCAATCCAACACGTCGACCGTGACGCTGCGTTCATCCGTGCAATACAGCATGCGCTAGCCCAATGCTGCAGCCATTCGTGCAACACAGCGAGTGCCAGCCCAACGCTGCGGCCAAACGTGTAACGCAGCACGCGCGCCTCCTGCACAAAGCCGGACGCCTCAGCTGCATGCTAGCATCCTTACACTCACGAGCCACGGTTAAAATAACCTCTTAAGGGCTTATTGTGAGGTTTTGACAAAATTTTTGAGTAAGGTAAGCTGGTGCTTTTAATATAAAGAGGTATTTTGACTATTTTGACATTATTTAGTGATATAACAGTATTAATTTGGATTTTTCATTGAAATGGAGGAAATCTCAGGGAAATACTCTCCAAGTAAGTTCTAGTAGGAAATCTTGCAAACGGTGAGTGGTTATTAAGATTTATGCATTGCTGTATGTATAAATGCATAGGTATGAACAAGATGCATGATTGTAATGTTATTATGCTTGCCATAATATTGTCTGTATAATTACTATGGAAATTAAGATTATACCCGGAATATATAGTTAGCATGCTTAAAAGGGTACTTGGCGGGAAAAATATAGTCGGCTTCGATCGGCGAGGAAATGATAGTCGGTGACGATCAGCGGGAAATATAGTCAAGTTACCTAAGCATAGCTAGCGGGAAATAGTTGTCGATGTGCACATTGGCGGGAAAACGGGATATAGAAAAGTTTCCATGAAAAGTTATTATCATTATTATGTTCATAATATGGACATGCCAAGAATAGCATGTGAGTGGAAAATGCTTGATTAAGGTTATAAATGTGTATGCATAGGTTATAATGTGATTGTAGTTTATGTTATGATTTCCCAAAAAATATGTTTTTAAAGTTATTGTTATTTTAAAAAGGCACCACTCACTGGGCTTCTCAGCATTTTATCTACAACCAATCACATATAAATTAAACATACATTATCAACAAAACATACTACTTTTATTTATATACACAGTTTATAAACCTATTTACATCACTAGCTAACTTTAGTCTTCACAGTTTTCTATCTACTTCCTGTAACGTAGATATAGTTTTTCAAAGTTAATTCGCATTCGCTCGTCTCTCCTCGAGTATCTTTCTTGCACATGGCCAATTTCTTTGTAGAAAATACAAAACTTGTAAGATTCTACATTGTTGGATTCAAGTGCAGGTTGTTCCTCGACTTCTATTACTATTTGCCGAGGAATATCCTTTTTAGCCACTTGTTCCTATTCTTGATCTACTGTCAGTTCTGGAAATACATTGTTGCTTCCAGAGCTTGAGCCTCCAACCATCTCCTGCTGGAATTGCTCCTGGATCTCTTTGGTTTTTTTCTGAAAAACATTACAATTCTTATGAATATGGCCGTACCTACCACATCCGTAACAAATTTTGGTCCCCATCAAGCATTAACCGCTATGATTCTTGCCACATCTTGGACATCCCTTATTATTTCGGGATTCCAGTAAGTTTGTATTAGTCAAGGAAGTAGGGTGTTCGATATTATTGTTCACACTGTGTTCAGACCTCTCAAGGATTTCCCTTGAGTTAGCGCCGTGGTTTTCTTCTCGCGTCCAGGAGTCGTACCACCATCAGGTCTTTTGCTCGGATCCATTTCCTACAGTGGACATTATTTAGGTTACAATCTACTAATCTTTTTATTCCTTTTTCTTTTCCTCGAGATTTCCTATGTCCACCTACTATCCTTTACTTCTTTTCCTAACCCTACCTAATCCTTTGTTATTCATTTCAGATTTTCCTACTGTACATCATTATATTTATCTTTTTTAGGTTCCGACCTAGACCAATTTCTAGTACTACCCGACTTCCATATCCTAGGTAAGCCTTTTTTCCTAATGCCGCTTTGGTTTTAAATTACCCCTTTTTCCTTTTTCCTTTCTCTAGTTTCAATTTATACTTATGCTAGACTCAACTTCCCAGGTTTTACATAAACCTTGGCTCTGATACCAAAATGTCACACCCCCTCCTTAGTCTTAAACCAAGACTTAGAAGAGAGCATGAAGACATATCAATATAACTCTAAAACAATTTTTAACATTTACCCTTTATCTATTTAAGATTAGAAACCTTGACATGTCTACAATAACCACACAAATTTTTATACATATAGTTTGATTTTTCTACACTTTTCTTATTACACAATCCGAGCCATGCCTTGAAAGATTACCAAGTCCTGGTGTTTGGTGGTTGAATGACTCTTTCTTGAACGCTCCGCTTCGCAACTTGGGGGGAGGGAATCAAGGAAAACATTTGGAAAAATGTGAGCTAATAAGCTCAGTGAGTGGTGCCTTTAAAATAACAATAGCTTTAAAATATATTTTTGGGGAAATCATAACATAAACAACAATCACATTATAACCTATGCATACACATTTATAACCTTAATCAAGCATTTTCCACCAACCACATGTTATTCTTGGTATGTCCATATTATGAACATAATATTGATAATAACTTTTCATGGAAACTTTTCTATATCCCGTTTTCCCGCCAATGTGCACATCGACAACTATTTCCCACTAACTATGCTTAGGTAACTTGACTATATTTCCCGCCGGTCGTCATCGACTATCATTTCCTCGCCGACCGAAGCCGACTATATTTTTCCCGCCAAGTACCTTTTTAAGCATGCTAACTATATATTCTGGGCATAATCTTAGTTTCCATAGTAATTATACAAACAATATTATGGCAAGCATAATAATGTTACAATCATGCATCTTGTTCACACCTATGCATTTATACATACAGCAATGCATAAATCTTAATAACCATTCACCGTTTGCAAGATTTCCTACTGGAACTTACTTGGAGAGTATTTCCCTGAGATTTCCTCCATTTCAATGAAAATTCCCAATTAATACTGTTATATCACTAAATAATGTCAAAATAGTCAAAATACCTCTTTATATTAAAAGCACCAGCTTACCCTACTCAAAAATTGTCAAAACCTCACAATAAGCCCTTAAGATGTTATTTTAACTATGGCTCGTGCGTGCAAGGATGCTAGCAGGCAGCTGAGGCGTCCGACCTTATGCAAGAGGCACGCGTGCTGCGTTGCACGGTTGGCGGCACCGTTGGGCTGGTGCGCGCTGTGTTGCACGGATGGCCGCAACGTTGGACTGGCGTGCGCTGTGTTGCATGAATGAACGCATCGTCATGGTCGAAGCGTTGGACTGGTGTGAGGCGCACGCTGTATTGTACGGTTGACCACAGTGTTACGATTGATGCGTTGGGCTGGACGAGCTTATGCGTCCGCCCGAATCTCCAAGTTTATCGACGCAACTGTGACTTCTTCAAACTCTAATTATTTTGGCAGCCTGAGTACCTAAGCTTAATACTCTAAATAGACTCTTAAAACTAAGATTTTGGAAATGACACGAGTGGATTGTTCACGTCCGGCCCTTCTATTTATAGCTGCTCTGAGCTCTCCCCCTTGTGACACCTCAACCTACAGGTGTCTCCTCTTTTAACTGCCAACACAAAATCCCTTCCAACGATGCTTTGAGTTGTAATAACCTTGATTTGCTAGCAAAATTATTTACTTTGCATGTAATCTCCATCTTCCACCTCCTGCTTAAATTGATAAGAGTCACTTTTGCATGAAATATTCTTCCGCCACCTCATTTACTTAGTGCCTAAGAATGTTTATCCATAATACTTAATATGCCCATGGACGCATCACTTGAATGGTGCCTCCTTCTCTTTAGGTTTTTGTCAACGCAACCTTGGCTTCCATCATACACCTTTTCTTTTGTCCATGCGTCCACACATCTACTACTATCACATAGTGTGGCCCTAACCATTGCATGTTCTTGGCCGTCCACTAATAAGTAATAGGCCCATGCTATCGACGCATAGCCTTGTCATATACTATAGCTTTTCCGTGCATCGTAGACGCATGCCTTCGACCATCGGCGCATACTTCCATTGCCGCAAGCCCCTTCGCCACATGCCTTGGTCCGTATTGATGCTTAAGGGCTTGGCCGCATCGACTTACCATGGCTCACTTGGCCACATCGATGCATAGACGCTTGGCATGGGCGCTGGCGTCGACGCATGGGCGCTGGGCATCGACGCATGCCACCCTCTAGTGCCTACCTTGCCCCGCGTCCTAGTTTACCCCGCGCACCCTCGCATGCCGCGTGCCTTTGCGTCAGTGCACGTCCTTGCGTCAACTACTCGCACATTCAAGCCTACGGCCATTGCCCACACACCCCTTGCATCCAACGATTAGCGAAACTTGGAGCCAGCCACCCTCGCATCCTTAGTGTCAGCTATCCACGCATCTCTAGTCTCGTGTTGCTCCAAGCTGACCTACATAAGAAATATTCGCACTGGTTTGGTGTTGCGCTTATCCCACTTTGGTATCTAAGTTAATATAGGGAGTGTATAGTTTAGTTAAGCATACAATAAGGTCAAGACTCTCATTTAGAAATTACTTATCCTTCTCCCAGAGAGTGGTCGATGAGGCTATTTATAGGCTCTTTTGACACTCATGTTACGTGTAACACCGACGATGTTATGAATATTTTTGGTACTCAAGATTGGAAGGTATTAGATTGGGTGCAATTTAGCTTAAACTCGGAGAGACGTTAACATTTTCTTTTTGGGACGTATGATCCCTCCCTCCAGACCCTATGGACTTGAATCTACTCGTAGGACTTGGATCTTGTCTTGAACAATCCATAACATAAATTTGTATGATGTATTTTCATTTTTGTTTTCGTTAGGAACCAATATAGAAGTTTAGAATGTGAGATCATAGTAATGCAGTAATAAATTTGATGAGGGTTTTATATTTATTTCGAGGGCAACGGCAGGGAGAATATAGAATGTGATCATGCATAGCATGTGAAGGGAGGGAGGGACCCAGAGTGGATGGAGGTAATTGAATTTTCTAAATTTTCCACAAATTGTTCACGACACGTCAAATGTCATATCCTGCACTCGCCCACGATTTCCATCTCCATTTTCCCAGTTGGAAACCGAAGAGTCCTCGGGTATGATCACCACCGTTGGTTTGAATTATCCTTGGAGTACGATGGGGATGAATTTGTGACACGTGGCGAAATCTAGTGGGGATGACAACGTATGGGTCATGTCTCAAAGTGCAATGATTGTGTATAGAAAAAGTTGCATGCCTCCTCCCACCTTAGCCGGTTAGCCCTCAAATATCTACATTTTCCTTTCACATGCATCTTCCTTTCGTTTCAATTCTTATGATTGATTAAAGTTTAATGCAATAGTCATATGTCATTAGTGAGAAATAATGAAAATTTTAGGTTAAATTATAAATTTAGTCCATAAGATTTTAGAAGCTCAAAAATAATCTCTATGATTTGATAATATTTTTATAAATAGTCTCTACATTTTATCAAACTATATATGATATGTTTGGGGTACTAAGACTATAATAACCACATCTTGCTAGAGTAAATACTATTTCATATGCTCTAATTAGTTACCGTCAACATTATTTCAAAATTCTCCTTTACTATAATATTTAATATTGATTATAGTTTTTACTATTTTATATTTATCAATATTTTATTTTTTGCTACCGTGTTTGCTATTTTATTCCCAAACTAAAATAGTTTACACCACAAACACATACTATTATAACTCAAACTAAAATAATCTATGTCTCATACACAAACCATTACAATCTAACTATAATAATCTAGGATTATAATAATCAACACTCTGTCCAAACATCTTCATAAGGATTAATTTCTAATATAAATTATATGGGTTGAATTCTATCTTTCTTCAAACTATATGGACCAGATTTGTAATTTAATAAAAAATGTTATGTAAACAGTTTATAAGTTTGGATCTTCTTTAAGCATGATACGACATTTTTCGTTAGCATGTCAAGTGTATAAGATTTTGATTCTTTCAAATGAAACAAACTGAAATCAAAAGCCGTGGATATAGCTTTGGACTTTCTAATTTTTGTTTAGTCAAAGCTTTGAGATTTAACTGTTTTGTTAAAGTTTTTTTTTTTTCCCTTTATTCGTCATTCTCTATTTTTTTTTTCACGAATGTCTTACTTTAGAACTAACAAGTCTCTTTAAGTATGTGAATGGTGGACTAAATAATATTGATCTTTATCTCACAAAAAAATTGTTTCTTAGATGTAAGGTGCGTTAGCTTAATCTTTCAAATATTTTTAAGCATTTATAAAGTAAAATAAAATTTTATTTTCTAGAATACTACAGTTTATTAGGACTTGTTTGGTTCGCAATCCAGATTTTGTTTTATGTTTTCAGATTGACTGAATTCAGTAAATATGGGTTTGACAGACAATCCGAATTTTGTTTCTAAAAACTGTTTTTGGACTTCGTGATCCAAACCGTGTAAATTTTGAAAACAATATTTTTACATTTTCATTGTAACCAGAATTTGAATTTTAAAACTTAAAATGCATCATTATATTAAATGATGTTAAAAAATCTAGAAATATAATATATGTCATGTTATAAACTCAATTCAAAATTTTTAAAAATTAAAATATTTATTATGTAATATATTATAAATTAGATCAAAATTCAAATTTAATCCTTATGGTTAGGATAAAGTTAAAAGTTAGTTTATATGGTTAAAAATTTAGATCTTAGTTCCTATGGTTTGATTGAATTTCACATATAATCTCTATGGTTTGTTAAATCTTTTTAAATAATCTCTATCATAAGGACTATTTATGAAGCTTTTATCAAACCATAGAAAAGAAGTTCAAATTAATCATAAGACTCCAATTTTAACTCCTTCCAAACTATAGGAATAGAAATCACGTTCATAAATAAATTAACAATAATTTATTATTAATTGATATTTAATAGATAACTATTAAACATGAGATACAACTGATATTTTCATTTAATCTATTATTTTCAAATTATTCTCTACCAAACATACTATTATTTTTCTATTCATTTAATTCGTGTGGCCCAATATCTCGTGAACTTCAAACGGCTGTATCCTCGAAGAAAATGGAAAAAGAAAGAAAGAAAAGAAAAACAAACGGCTGGATATTAATTGTAAAAATATAATCTGAGAGTGATTTTTAAAGAAAATTAACGGCAAAGTGTTTCAATTTAACCGATCGTGACACTTGAAACTTAATCCTGTTCTGACATTGTAATCAAACACTCCCAACAGGTTACATAATAAAACCTTAAAACCATCCCTGATTTCATTAACTCCACTCCCACTTAGCTTTTAATTTTTCACGTGGAAGGTTTATCCAACACGCAAAGTTTGATAGCGATGGAGGATCACGGCCACGGCGGCAGCAACGAGAGTGAGACTTGATGCACGCCCAGCTCGAATGATTGATGGATCTCGGCCGTACAATATGGGGACTTTGTTCCCACTAGGACTCGGGTGCAGGATAAAGTACTGAACCCTGCAGCAGAGTAGCAGACCCCAGAAGCGCCAGCAACAGCAAACAAACCTTCTTATTATGAAGATTGTTCAAATTGAAGGAGGCATTCACTTCCCCTGCAGGAAAGCAATAATGGACTGCACAAAATAGTGCTTCCTTTTCGTCACTCTACTCTCTGTTTGTTTCCTTCTTCTGCTCCTTCACTGTCGTGTGCCTACAAAACGTGATATTTACGTCTCTCTCGCTCTAGAAAGTTTTCTTTCTTTTGCTCCCAAAGTCAAAACTTTTTCAATCCCTGTTTTTCTTCTTCTTTTTCCCTTTCCCCTTTTCAGCTGTGGAGCATTCTGACCAAGTTTTCCTTTTTTTTCTTTCTTTTCCATGAATCCCAGTTGAATCAGGCTAATATTTTCTTCCCTCTGTTCTTGAAAGGAAGTTTGTCTCTTTTCTCAGGACCGTCTATTTGCCCATCAAGAAAGCTGTGGCCATGAGGGAGAGAGGCAAAGCTTTGGAAGTTTACAGCAACGACATGGATTTCTATTCCTCTGCTTCGGAGTTTCCATGTAAGAAACATCCTTCTTCTTCCTCTGTTGGTATCTGTGCTGATTGTTTGAAAGATCGGTTGATCAAGCTGGTTTGTTCCGACTGTGGAGAGCAGAGGCTCTCCTCTTGCTCCTGCTCTGAGATCTCATCCAATCGAAATTCTTGTACTGTGGAAGTGGGAAGTGTTGGAAGAGTTTCGTTTTTGATTGAGAATGAGAGAAATGGCGTTTCGTTGTTGGGTCCGATGAAGCCTAAGATGGAGAAAAGGGAAGAGGTTGTTCTTCTGGAGAGAAGTAGTAGTAGCTGTGTGGAGATTAAGAAGAGTGGGTTTTGGAGGATCGGGAAATTTTTCAGGAAGAAGAGGGAGAAGGGATGTGAGAGATCAAGCGTTTGTGGGTTCGATGAAAAGAGCGATATTTGTATGGTTGATTACATGGGTGTATCGAGGTCGAGATCTCTCTGTAGCTTTCGTGGTGGTGGGTATTTTGGGTCGGAGGACGGCGGAGACATGGTGGCTTCTGGTGGCCGGAGCTCGATTTCAGGTGCTAGAACTTCGAGTGTCAATGGAGGACTCGTCTGTGATTCCGCCAGAAGAAGTGGATTCAGTGAAACAGAGCCTAGAAAAAGTGGTTTCGAGAGCGATCACAGAGAATGTGGGAATTATGAAAGCGATCAGAATGGGTTTAGCTTAGCTAATAGACGCGTTTTTTCTTTGAAAGAAAGTGATTTCAATGGAATGGATGAATCAGGGTTCATAGATTTCAAGTTGGATTTCACATCAGAATCAAAATCAGATATCTCTGTTCCCAAAATGGGTATGGGTATGGGTCTGGGCCTTCTCTCAAACCCCAACTCTGCTTTTGGAAGCACCAGAGCGTTTGAGATGGCGGCGCATGACTGCAGCAGAGGGCTTTACGGTGGTGCCGCCGGCGAGGGAATCATCGGAGGAGGCGGCGGCGGAGGTTCCTGTAGGATAACAGTTAGTGACAGAGGGATAAAGAAGGGGAGGAAAAGCTTGAAAGCATGGAAATGGATATTCAAGCATCCGCCAAACTGGGCAAATGCAAGTGCGAGGAAGAAAGAAGACTTAATGTCCAAAACTTGAATTTAATAAGAACAAGTGAAAGTTTCTCTTCTTTTCTTATTTGATGTGTAGGTCCGTACAAATATTGATCTGTATTTCTGTCATGTTTCCGAATATAGTTGGTAATTGTTTTACAACTTTAAAGCCACTCGTGTACTCTGCTCAAAATCTTTTTTGTTTGGTTTGGGAGTATGTGTATGTCTATTTCCAATAGTTGGCCATTGGGCAAAGGGACTGTTTGGTTTAAACATTGCATAGACAAAGACAAGGAATGGAAGAGAGAATGTCTCATCAGTGACAGTTGAAAAAAAAGAGAGAGAGAATTAATTTCTTTTTATAAAGTTGTAATTTTTTTTTTAATTAAATAAACATGTTACTTACAGTTGCACTGGACTGAGTTTGACTTTCTAAATCTAAGAATTTCAACCGCTTTTTCTTTTT
This sequence comes from Benincasa hispida, assembly GCF_027475165.1. Taxonomy (NCBI): domain Eukaryota; kingdom Viridiplantae; phylum Streptophyta; class Magnoliopsida; order Cucurbitales; family Cucurbitaceae; genus Benincasa; species Benincasa hispida. The sequence goes on along the minus strand of NC_143484.1, from coordinate 51,760,573 downwards.
TCATATGAATAACTCTACGGGTTAATTTCATTGACATCCTCTTCCAGGTCTTTTTTGGTCTGAAAAACTTTTGATACTTTTTCCAGTTATTGAATCTCATTTTTTAAAAAAATAAAAGAAAAAACTATGAAAAAGATCAAGATTTTTTTTTTCCATCTGAGAAAGCAAAATATTTGTCCATTAGTTCAAGGGCGTGTTTATCTTTCAACTTTTAAAGTACGTTTTCTGTTTGTTTGTTTGAAGTTGTATCTTTGAAGGAATTGTCATAATTGGATGGTTATAACAAGCAAATTCTTGTATTAGATCAAGCACTTCAATGGTTGTAACATTTTTGTGATTTATGTTTAAAGTAAAAAGATTGTTTGATTTACAGAGGTAGGTAGAAATAGAGAATTTCGCAACTAGAGAAAGGCTTAGGTTTTAAAAAATCAAGATTTTATGACTTTTTGATTGCGTCATTTTATGGTCAAACTATTGTATTAACCTTGAGATGCATGCATGGTGGCTAGATGCTTGATACTCACTTTACCTATTCGACTCAGTGCAACCAAGACTCTTGCATCTCATTTTGCTGGCTCAGGATGTTTTCCTATTGTCTAGCTAGTTATTCGATTGATTGACTAATATGGTGTATGCAAGGATTGAATCCCAAGCGAAAGAGTGTGATTGCCTTACAATTTTGTTTTCGATTTTACATAAACAAAAAATGGTATAAAAATAATAACATAATAGATAAACAATCAAAATTAGCATGCATTTAAGAGAAGAAAAGAGGAAAGAGCTAAACCTTACACCTTTGTAGGTTCCCAAAAGATCGATAGCTGCACATTTTGCACTGTAAAATTATTTGTGTCTATGGATATAACCAATCAATAGTGAGTCGACCCTTCACAAATTGCTTATAACTATAACTGGGTCAAAATACTGTTTTACCCATATAGTTATATACAATTCCTTAAATACCACTAATCCCTCTAATGAACAAACAGTTTATAGTCCAACTATAAACTAACACTTTTTGGGCCAGTGAGAGGTTGAGGCCTCAATGTTCAAGACTCGGAATCAGCTATTAAAGGAGCAATTTATTTACTTTCCCTAAGATTGAAAAATGAGTGAATTCCATCTTGTGTAGTTGTGTTCCCAACTCCTTATTCGGACAAGTTTCCAAAATGGTAGGCTTGTTGAGTCGGCTAACAATGCCCTCTCACCCATACAAATCAACTGATTGCCCTCTTAGGCAGGAGTTCACAACTGACTCAGGATTAATGTCAAGTCACATATAGTCATCCTAGTGAAATGTAAGTCTCTTTTAGTAACAGTGTTATATAGAGAGACTATTCATTTCGTGGTTCGATCTTATACAACTCTTTGTATATAATACCTCCGCTCGCATGTTTCCACATGAACGATCAGGATCAGATCATTTGTAGCACTTTACAACAATTGTAACATCTACAAAGTAGGTCATATTTGTAGTGTCACTAGGATAAGGTACGCAGTCTTATTCATCTACTATAGATCGTTTAAGTTATCATTTAAACGTGATCCACCTGTATGTCTCCACATACATGTTTAAGTTTCATAAAATAACCTTGGCTCTTAGTTTATTGGATTGATTTAATGCAGTCTAAACATTAATAAAATACCTTTTATTTTATTAGATATATAATTTATTTTTACAAGCTACAAGATATAATCGATTTAGAACATTAACTCCAACACCATATATAGTAAAAAAAAAAAAAGTGTGTTTCACAAAGCCAAGCCAACAAACCATAAGCTTTTAATACAATTTTAACAAGGGGAACAGTGACAGAGTCAGAAATTTTATATAGGGGCACTATATGTACAAGTTTTTTTTTTTTTAAAAAAAATCTATAAATGAATTTAAAAAAATATTCATAACTTCATATATTAACTAATTTATTACGTTACATTTGTCCTCTACAAGTTTTCATATTTTAGAATCGATCCTGACTCTCCACTTACTTCTGGTTTGAATACATAACAACATAAACAAAATGTAACATTCTTTAAAATGCTATATTCTAACTAATTAAAATATTCACTTTACCAAACTATATTAAATAGTCTTGACTTTGTAGCAAAATTCTTAAGTGGAAAAATATGATTTCGAGGTTGATAAGGACCTTTTAGTAAATATGCTATATGAACTTGATCTTGAATATTGTAATTATAATCATAAATTTTGGTTCTTAGACTAGGATGTGCACGTAGTTTTTGTAGATTGATTTTTGTATAAGATCGATTTGAATCCAAAATATTTTTCTTCTTTAAAGATGATACCTCTACAGTCTCTATTGTTGTTTTGCTTTTATAATATCTCTCTATATTAATTTTGAATTAACTTTACAAAAGTAATAATGATAAGAATATTACATTCTATTATATAGATTTAAAGGCATAAAAACTTAAAAGTCTAAGAAGATTTTAATACTAACTTGTCAAGTTTGTATATCTAAATGATTGATGGTAGATAATCCTCTTGCTTGAACTTTAAAATTAATTTTAAAAACCTATATGAGTAAATGTGAATGTAGAAATAACATGGAAACAAACAAAAATATATAAAGTATAATGTAATATAAAAATTATGTGCAAAAAATTAATGATGTCTTTTTAATCGGATGTTCTTGATATTGAAAAGTAAACTTCGAAAAGAAGGAAAAAAATCTATAAATTGTCCAATCTTCTTGCTGATAAAAAAAAATTGTTTGATTATTTATTAAAAAAATACATTATAATATTCTAAATGTCACATTGTTTGACCTTATAAGAACTCATACAAAAGTCCGAAATAAAATGTTGCAAATAGTAAGAGTCAAACTCTTACTGTCTGCTATTAGCCAAACAACACCTCACGCCAGAACTATTTTTGTTACTTAACTTGAATTGTTTTGCATATATTAATATATATTACTTTATAATTTATATTAAAAATACAAAAGACAGATAAATTGAGGGGGAAGGGGGGCACGTGTCCCTCCTGGTTAGAGATGTCCATTCTCTCAGTGAGGCTGGGCCCCGCGGGGACCGTCTTGAACGGGTAGGGAATCCCTGATTGGATGGTGAATGAGGGAAGGAGTGGGAGAATTTTCTCTTTGTTGGCTAAACAGGGACAAGGATCACAATCTTCGTCCCCCAATGAGTATAACACATATTTACATATATACATACACATAATAATAATAATAATAACTCACATTCTGTTTTGAGTTTATAACTTTATATATATATATATATATAGTTATTTATTTAATCATAGCTAAACATTTTTGTTCTAACTTTTCCATACTTTAATACATTTTTAAAATGTTTTAATATTCAAGACTTTCTTATTTTTAAGATGATGAATGTAATAAGATTTTTTTTTTTTTTTTTTTTAAAAAAAGACAGATAATTATTCTTAGAAATGAATAAACTTTTTTCCATTTTATTATATTTGTAAATAAATTGGTCAATTTGCCATATATGAAAACAATCTCATAAAATATTATTATTTTTATAAGAACATTTTATAGTATTTTATTTTAAATAAAAAGTATTGGAAATAACTCATTTAATATATAAAATCTTATTTGGTTGAAAATAAATTAAAAAAATTGTTAAATATAAATAAATTATATATAAAAAATAAATGGGAATTTTTTTTCCTGCAAGCATTACAAAAAAAAAAAAAAAAGAAGCTCCCCTGACGCCTAAATCGGTTGTCGAGAGCTCGGTCGTTGAGAGATAGGTTATCTCCCGACGATGTAATGGATCGTCGAGAGTTCCTAAGGAACTCCCGACGACTAAAGAAGCCCATCAAGAGTTCCTAAGGAACTCCTGACGCATAAAGAAGTTCGTCGACACCTCTTTTAATCATTGGGAGTTCCTAAGGAACTCCCGACGGATCTCTCGACGTCCTCGAGCGACGTCAAGAGATCTCATTGTTGGGATTGGTGTCCTAATTCTCTCAGAGTCTCATTGTTTTGTAAAAGTACATATTGTTTAATGAATAAAATAAATGTTATTTAATTCTGACATTTATTCATATTCAATAAACAAAACTCATTGGTTATCTTATGTGAACTTAAGCATGTATATGTGATATACAAGTGGATCACGCTTAAATGATAACCTAAATAGGTCTGTAATATAAGGATTAAGGTGGGATACCTGATCCTGGTGACACTACGGATATGACCCGTTTTGTAGAGGTTTTCAAGTGTTGTAAACTACTACAGATGGTAGATCCTAACCATTCATGTAGAGACGTGCGAGCGGGGGTGTCCTATACAAAGAGTTTGTATAAGACCTGGACCACGAGATGACTAGAATCTGTATATAACGCCATTGATACTAGAGACTTACATCTCACTCAACGACCATAAGTGACACGACCTCAATCTTGAGTGTTTTGGGAACTCCTGCCTTTAAGGGCGGTCCTTTGATTAGTATGAGTGAGAATGACCAGATTGCCAACTCAACATGCCTACCTTTTAGGGGACTTGTCTGATCTGGGAGCTGGGAACTCAATTCACAAGATGGAATTCACTTCTTTCCAGAAGTAGAGATAAGTAGAGAGATTGCTCCCTTAAGGGTTGATTCCTAGGCTTGAACATAGTGACCACAACTTCTCTTTGGAAGAGAAGACTCAGTCATAGTAGGACTATGACTTATGCTCATTAGAGGGATCAGTGATACTTAAGGAGACAAATGTAACTACAGGGGCATAATGGTTATTGGCCCAGCTATACTTACGAGCAATATGTGAAGGATTGTCGCACTGCTAATTGGTTAAGATGGACACACAATATATCTGTGGCAAGGAGAGTTCAGTTGTCGGTCTTTAATGGAGTGCATTGCAGTTAATGGATGGTGGATCCCGTGACTAAAGAGTTTAGTCAGTTATTCACGTACCATTGGAACTTCGAGCTACAGGTCCAAAAGGTTCCCTTGGTAGCTCAATCGATTCAGTTGAGGATCAGTTCTTGGTGTTGATTTGAAATGTTCAAATTGACAAGAGGTATTTTGATTATATATGATATAATCGGTATGATATATAAGATACATTTAGTGAAGGATTAATGTAAATGAGATTTACATTAAGTACCATGGAATAGAAAAAGAACTATGGTTTATATGTTTCATGAGATGAAATATTAAAACTATAGGTTATAAATATAATATGATAAGTTGGTTATCATTTATATTTATAATAATATTATTTATTGGATAATTAATTCTTTTTCTTTAATAACCAAGTGAGTGGGTGGTTATTGAATTCATGGTAGCCGTGAATTTTAAAGGAAAGTGGTTTTCCTATTTTGAAGAAGTTTTACAAAAGGTTAATAAAAGTTTTTGAGATTTCTCTCGGCGAAAAAAGGGATCTCACGGTAGTCGTCAAGTAAATACAGATTTACTAAACGACGGTTGGGCGAGCTAAACGATCGTGCAGTGGCGAACTAAACGATCATGCAGTATTTACTAAATGATTGCATAGTTTTGCTAGACGTCCGCTTGTCCTAAGTAAACGATCGTGTAGAGTCTGTAGACGACAGACCGAGCTAAACGATGAGTTAAACGATCACATAGCTTTTACTAAGGGATCTCACGGTAGTTGTCAAGTAAATACGAATTTACTAAACGACGGCTGGGCGAGCTAAACAATCGTGCAGTGGCGAACTAAACGATCATGCAGTATTTACTAAACGATCGCATAGTTTTGCTAGACGTCCGCTTGTCCTAAGTAAACGATCGTGTAGAGTCTGTAGACGACAGACCGAGCTAAACGATCACATAGCTTTTACTAAGGGATCTCACGGTAGTCATCAAGTAAATATGGATTTACTAAACGACGGCTAGGTGAGCTAAACGATCGTGCAGTGGCGAACTAAATGATCATGCAATATTTACTAAACGATCGCATAGTTTTGCTAGACGTCCGCTTGTCCTAAGTAAACGATCGTGTAGAGTCTGTAGACGACAGATCAAGCTAAACGATCACATAGCTTTTTCTAGACGATCACATAGCTTTATCTAAAAGACTGGGCATCGACCTATACGATAGGTCTTCGCCATCTCCCATTTTCCCAGTCGTGTACACGATCGGTGTTATCTCCTTCGTCTGCCTCATACCAAGTCCAAATAGAGCCCACCCTCTGGATTCTCACATCGAGAATATCAAGGTAGCCTTGTTGATCGTGTCAGGCTCAACTCGAAACCGTCGAGATTTTTTGGAGGCCGTTCGTGTTGCTGAGGAGTTCATGATCGAGGCGATCGTTGAGAACGAGCGTGAAGTGTTCGTGCTGTATTGCAGTCATGTAGATCGAGCGTTCGAAGTTGCTGTTGTTCAAGCGGTTGTTTGCAACGGAGTGTGGAGACTCATTTGCAATTGCTCGTACAGTTTTTCCCTTTGTGCATTTGAGTTTTTCATGCTGTAATTTCTGTATGAATTGTATAAGCACTTGTTTGAAGTTGACTGTAAATGTATTGTTTATTTATGATCGTGATTTGGAATATTCTTACTTCCGCTGCTTATGGAAATCGCGAATCCGATTTTCTTCACTCATTTGGTAAAAACCAAATCTCCTTTCCCATTCTCCTTCTTCTCCATTATTCAAGTTTAAAAACCCTAGCGGCCCCTTCCTCTTCCCTTTCTCCCTTGTGCCACCGCCACTCTTTCTCTTTCCCCTTCCCCTTTGCGCCGCTACCGCATCTTCCCCTTTCCCTTCCCCTTCCCCCTTCGTGCCGTTGCCCTACCTGCCGCCGGCCACTTCTTCCCCATTAACCCTTTCATTTAACCCAAACTAAAAACCCCTTGTCTTCGCGTCTCTTCTCCATTTCCTTCGCTGTTCATTTCCTTGCTTTCGTCGTTCCATTGCTTGCGCATTTATTGTTCTTTACAAGCTTTCAACAAATTCGCACACATCCCTTTCATTTCTTTTCTCCTATTTTGCAAATTTAAGCCATTATTTAATTTCTCATGAATTTGAAATCTGATTAGTCTTTGAAATCCAATTACTATTACTTTGATTTATTGTCATTTAGTATCTATCTCATTTTTTGTTCTTTAAATTAAATATAATGTTTCTAGCGTATGGTTTTTTTCCTTCCTTGTTACACTAATTGATATTGACCCATTTTATTACGTTACAATTTTTTCAATTTGGTGGATGTGGATGTTATTTTGGATTGTGGATGTTATTGTGAATTGTGGAATATGGATGTTACATGTAATTAATATTATGGATGTTATTGTGAATTATGGATTATGGATGTTACAATTTTTGTAATTTGGTGGATTTAGTCTTTTTTTCCCATTTTTAATTCTTAAGATTAGGGATTTAGTGACTTGCTTGACTAAAACTAATTAAAAATATATTTCAAATTTACTAAGATGTTTGTGAGATGTTGACACATGTATAAGTAAAATGATACATCACATAGTGTTCACCTCTGTTAATTCAACTAACTTAACGATGGAAAATTGAACTTTATATCCCTAAACTCTATACCCCTAAAAACACTTTGGTTTCCAAACCAAATCAATAACATTAGGGGCAAAAAAAAGGACCTCTTTTACTTATTACTTAATTTTGGACTTAGTTTAGGGGTAAAAAATTCAATAACATTAGGGGCAAAAAAAGTCAAATCACCTATCAGAGATTATTTAAATTTTTAACTTCTCCAAACAAACTTGGAATTTTTATTAAATTAATCAAAATTCATGCTTAATAAAGATTTTGTACTTGTCCTCTAATCCAGGTTATTGTTTTTTATTACAAGTTGGTCATAAAAGATTTATTTTTAAGGATGAATAAAGAATATATTAAACTAAGGAATACGTTATTAGTAGAATATAGAGAAGGAGTATCCCAGTTTTTAGATATGGTGAAGTTTCATGTTAATGATTCCGGACGAATAAGATGTCTATGCAAGAATTGTTTGAATTCAATTTGGGAAAAATTAGATATTGTGGAACAACATCTATTAACATATGGAATATCTCCCTCATACTGTGAATGGGTATATCATGGAGAGCCAGTATACTTATCTAGAGGGTTTGAAAGTCATACAACTCGTTCAATACAGAATATTGAAGTAGATAGTATAGAGGATAATGTTGTCGAAGAAAATGAGATGTTGAATCTTATAAATGATCTACAAGTTTCAATTGAAAAGGAAGATGCAAATAAAGAAGGGACTGAGAATGAAATGTCCTCTAATGGTAAAAAAAAGAGATACCACGAATTTATTCGAGGATTTAATGACCGAAGCACGTAATGAACTATACCCTAGTTGTTCGCAATTTTCGTCCTTGAACTTTTTAGTGAAGTTGATGCATATCAAAGTTCTCAACGGCTGGAGCAACAAATCGTTTGACATGTTGCTGGAATTGTTAAAAGCAACGTTTCCAGTTGGTACCGCTATACCTACTTTCTTTTATCAAGCTAAGTGAAAATTGCGTGAATTAGGCCTAGATTATGAGTCTATTCATACTTGTAAATATGATTGTGTATTGTATTGGAAAGAATTTGCAGATTTGCAACAATGCCCCGTTTGTGGTGAGTCTCGGTACAAACTTAATGATGGCAAGGTTAAAAAAATACCATATAAGATATTGCATCATTTTCCATTGATACCGAGATTAAAAGGATTGTTTGCATCAAAAGAAGATACTTCTGACATGAGATGATATAAAGATAAGCGAGTTGAAATGGAGGATGTACTGCGACATCCAGTTGATGCAGATGGGTGGAAACATTTTGATCATGAATTTCCTCATTTCGCTTTAGATTCTCAAAATGTTCGTTTGGGATTAGCTTCAGATGGGTTCAATCAATTTGGAAATATGAGTACTTCTTATAGTATGTGGCCTGTGGTGATAATTCTTTATAATTTGCCCCCTAGGAAATGCATGAAGGAAGCAAACTTCTTCATGTCTTTGCTTATACCTGGTCCAAATCTTCTGGAAATGAAATTGATGTTTACTTGTAGTCGTTGATTGAAGAGTTGAAAGAGTTATGGACAATTGGTGTGTGAACTTATGATTCTGTTACTAGTGAGCTTTTTAAACTATATGCCACCTTATTATAGACTATTAATGACTTCCTTACGTACCGTGACCTATTTGGGTGGAGTACAAAAGGTTATCAAACATGTTCGATATGCATCGTCCTTCAGGATAAGAGGAAAAATATCATTTATGGGACATCGACGTTATCTTTCAGAGAATCATAGTTGGCGTCGAAATAGGCAACATAATGAAAAAGTTGAACGTAGACCCCCTCCAGTTGTAATGAATGGAGAAGCTTACAACAAATAAATACGTTGAACTTTTCTGTGCTTAACAAACATCCATCGAAACAAGATAAAAAAAGAAAACAAATTCTAAACTGGACTAAGAAAAGTATTTTTTTTTCCAACTTGCATATTGGTCTAGACTATTATTACGACATAAATTGAATGTAATGCATATTGAAAAAAACATATGCAACAATTTGGTGGGCACATTGTTAAATATTGAAGGAAAGACAAAGGATACAACGAATGCTTGATTAGACTTACAAGATTTGAAGATAAGGAAGGACCTACACTTGATACAGGTCGATAACAAATTTGTAAAACCGCATGCAGCGTACACATTAACTAATAGTGAATAGATTTCGTTTTATAATTATTTGAAATCAGTGAAATTTCTTGATAGATTCGTGTCTAACATATCACGATGTGTGAATGACAAAGATGAAAAAATATCGGGGCTGAAAACATACGACTGTCATGTGTTACTTCACGGACTACTCCCTATTGGTATTCGAGCATACCTACCGAAGAACGTATCCACTATTATTGTTAAATTGTTTACATTCTTTTGAAACTTATGTGAAAAAAGAATACGTGTAAGTGATTTGAACAGACTACGAGCAAACATCATAGTCATACTTTGTAAGTTGGAGAAAATATTCCCGCCTGCCTTCTTCGATGTAATGGTACACCTTGTAGTTCATCTACCATATGTGACCAAAATGGTGGGTCCAGTTAGTTACAGTTGAATGTATCCTATTGAAAAAAGTTTACGAACATTAAAACAATTTGTACGGAACAAAGCACGTCCCGAGGTATTTTTTGTGTGACCGCTTCGAGAGTGGAGCGTTTCAAGTTAGAATAATTTAGTGCGTGTATCATTTACTACATTTACTATTATAGAATATTTGTTTTATTATTTTTTTTGTTGAAATGTAGGAAATGTCGGAAACGAATAGGAGATAATTTAGTGCGTGTATCATATACTGCATTTACTATTATAGAATATTTCTTTTATTTTTTTTTGTTGAAATGTAGGAAATGTCGGAAACGAATAAGAAGAATAGAGAGAAATTACTATTCGACCACGTAGGCGGATCGAAGTCATTCCTACAAATTCAAGCAGAGTTGCAGGTAAAAAAAGGTCAAGAAATAGGACATGTTAACCTATTTATGGAAATATACTCTAAAGGTGACAAGTTCGTGAACAAGGCAGCTAAAAATGCACATGTAACATTTTTAGTTTGATTTTCGTGTTGTTTTTCATTTTTAACTTTAGTCGCTCGTACTTACACATTTAATTAATATGTCTAGAATCAAATGTTAGAATTACAATCCAACCCCACTCCAAAAGGTTCTCAACCACTAACAGGGGATGAAATCTGTGAGATGATTTTAGGTAGACGACCCAGATATTCAAAAGGCCTAGGTTGGGGCCCTAAACCTAAGTCAATAAGAGGTAGCGGCTCATCGAGTTCGTCATCTACTCAATGAATGGAGAGGGAGGTGAGGGAATTAAGAGCCAATTTTGAATAGTCTTAGTCGAGGATTAAGGAACTTGAGATGTTCAGAAACAAATGAAAGAGGATCATGTAAGACAAATGAAAGAAAGGAAAAAAATGATTGAAGACATGATATGATCACAGAGAGGAGACCCATTGAATTAAGTATGATTACTTTATTATTTAGTGGTCTAATATGTTGCTATCCTGCAGTTATGGTAGCAAAGTAGTTATGTCTTAGTAGCTTTATGATAAAGAATTGTTAGCTATCCTGTAGTTATGGTAGCCAAACAACTGGATTTTGATGTGGTTTTTGTCGTTTTTTCGTTTTTATGTGTTTATGAAGTTTGAATATGTTGTGGGGGTGGGTAGAGTTCGTTTATAATCGTTTTGGAGTTGAATTTGTAGGTTTTTGTGTGTGTGTGTGTGTGTGTTTTTTATGTTTATGAGATGTTTCATATTTGTCGTGAGGGTGGGTAGAGTTTGATTATACTTGTTTTGTCGTTGAACTTGAAGTTTTTGTGTGTTTATGAATGTTTATGAAGTTCGAATGTGATTTGGGAGTGGGCCGAGATTGTTTTGGGGAGAAAGTTTGAGTTTTATGAGTGTTCGTTCTTGTTTATGAAGTTTGAATATGTTGTAGGGGTACGTAGAGTTCGTGGTAATCATTTTAGAGTTGAATTTGTAGGTTTATTTGGGTTTTTTGATGTTTGGGAGGTTTCATGTTTATCATGGGGGGTGGGTAGAGTTTGATTATACTCGTTTTGCTTTAAAACTTGGAGTTTTTGTATATTTATGAATGTTTATGAAGTTCGAATGTGTTGTGGGGGATGGGTTGAGATTGATTTAGATTGTTTTGGGGAGAAAGTTTAAGTTTTATGTGTGTTTGTTCTTGTTTATGAAGTTTGAATATGTTGTAGGGGTGGGTAGAGTTCGGTTGTAATCCTTTTGGAGTTGAATTGGTAGGTTTTTGTGTGTTTTTTGATGTTTGAGAGGTTTCTTGTTTGTTGTGGGGGGTGGGTAGAGTTTGATTATACTCGTTTTACTCATTTTGTTGTTGAACTTGAAGTTTTTATGTGTTTATGAATGTTTATGAAGTTCGAATGTATTGTGTGGGGTGGGCCGAGTTTGGTTTAGATCGTTTTGAGGAGAAAGTTTGAGTTTTATGTGTATTCGTTCTTGTTTATGAAGTTTGAATATGTTGTGGGGGTGCGTAGAGTTTGGTTGTAATAATTTTGGAGTTGAATTCGTAGGTTTTTGTGTGTTTTTTTAATGTTTGAGATGTTTCATGTTTGTCGTAAGAAGTGGGTAGAGTTTGATTATACTCATTTTGCTCGTTTTGTCATTGAACTTGGAGTTTTTGTGTGTTTATGAATGTTTATGAAGTTCGAATGTGTTGTGGGAGGTGGGTCGAGATTGGTTTAGATTGTTTTGGGGAGAGAGTTTGAGTTTTATGTTCTTGTTTATGAGTTTGGTTTAGATTGTTTATTTATGAAGTTTGGTTGGACGATTATGACATTTGTGGATGTTTTTGTTTATGAAGTTTGAAGGTGTTGTGGATGTTTAAAGATTATAACATTTGAATGTTTTTTTTATTGTAGGATGCCGTTCAGAGATGAGGTTGGACAATTGTTCAAGATGCTGTGTTCTAGACGTTGTTTTCTTTTCTGTATTTATTGACGTTGTTTTCATTTTATTTCTTCCATGTATTTATGAAAACAAATTTCTTGTATTTAGTATCGACTTTGTTTTATTGTAGGATATTGTAACTTTTCATTTATTTGTTATAGTATGGACTTCATTTCCTTTGTTTTATTTATTATGTGAATCTGTTTGGGTTAGTTAATGATGTTTTATAGGTTATTTAGATCAATTTTTAAAAAATTACAAATTATAAATTAAAAAAAATTAAAAGCCAATATTCAACTAATGAAGGAACTTCCCACGCATATTTTAGCAAGTTGGGAGTTCCCGTAACTCCCGACACATAAAACAGGTGTCGATAGTTGTTCAAGGAACTCTCGACGCATGTATACAGCGTCGGAAGTTCCTCGAACTGCCGACGACGTAAATGATGCATCGGAAGTTCTAGGAACTCCCGACGCCCTACACATGCGTCAGGAGTTCCTCGATCAACTTCCGACACCTTGTTTTATGTGTTAGGAGTTCCTCTTCCGATGGATTTTTTCCTACCAAACTCCCAACGATCCATCTTTCATCGGGAGAGGATCTCCCGACGCATTTTCTACCCTTTCCCGATGAATTGTGGTGTCGGGAGAAGTGAGATTTCTTGTAGTGAAAGACTTTAATTGAAATAGTGGGTCGGGACGGGGACGTCCCCATCACATCCCGTGGACATCTCTATTCCTGGCGCCTATGTGGCTCCACTCATGTAGGGGAGCACACCATCGTCATTCTCATTTCCCAATATTTGCCTTTCCCTAGATAATGAGGTTGTTGATATTTACCATGCATTAATCTTCTAGCTTATCTCACTATGTTTGTATTTCTCTGTTACTCTCTTTAATCACAAAGTTTTCTTTTTTCAAGTGACAATCATATCATTAAACAAAGTATTTCATCTATTTATTTTCTTTTTTTAGTATAGTTTTATCATCAAATGTGCATTACAATTTTATTTTATTTTGATATATATTTGTTTGTGTTCGATTTTGGAACACCCAATAAGTTTGTATTTTTTTTTTTGTATGTATTATTTGGTGTCTCTTTTTAATCACTAGTTTTTTCCCCAAGAGATTTGACCACAACAATGATATTATCAATTAAGGTATTTCATCTATTTTTCTCCTTTTTAAAGAATTGGTGTCATCTATTTTTCTCCTTTTTAAAGAATTGGTGTCATCTATCTTAATGTTATGATGTGTACAGATTTGTTTATCGGGACATTTTGAAATACAATCAATAAATTTATAAATTTATTTTATTTTCATATATATCTTGGAATGTCCAATAGGTTTGTATTTTTCCTGTTCCCCTCTTTAATCACAAGTTTTTTTTTTTTTTTTTTTTTTTTAAGTGATAACTATATCATCAAATAAGGTATTTTCATCTATTTGTTTTTCTTTTTTTAGTACGGTTTTATCATCAAATGTGTGTTGCAAATTTGTTTGATTTTGATTTATATGTTTGTGTTCGATTTTGGAACTCCTATTTGGGTATTTCTTTAATATTTTTGAAGATCATTAAATAAAGATTCTATATCGAAACAATTCTACTTTTTATAAATATAAAAAAACATTTTTTTTCAAATGTATATTGAAAATTTGTTTGATTTTGAAATATATGTTTGTGTTCGATTTTGGAACTCCTATTTGGGTCTTTTTTTAATATTTTTGAAAATCATGAAATAAAGATTCTATATCTAAACAATTCTACTTTTTATAAATATAAAAAAAAAACATTTTTTTTTATATTGTTTTTAAACACTTCCTCTTTTTTTTCCTTCTCAAGATTTGATAGTGAAAAAAAGAATATCAAAAGAAGCTTTTCATTTTTTTTCCTTTTTCGCAATAAAGTATTTTATTCCATTGAAAATATTATTTATTTTCTTTTAGTTCACGTGATAAATTCAATTGATCATTTCTTTTTTTAGATTGTTTTCCTCTAAAAAAAATTATTCTAAAAACAAACCAGTATTTGGTTGTAATATTTTTTTTTCCCAATTTTGCCTAAGATTTTATTTATGTATTGAATTTTCACTTTATTATGTTTATTATTTTTACATTTTATGAATGTTTAAATCTTGAAAACACATTTGCTTATCTAAACAACTTAAGAAGATATAATCATTTATCAATAATCTATTTGAAACCACATGTAAATATAACTAAAAAAACTATTTGGAGTTATTCCTTCAAATTTAATTTTATGATTGTTCAATATGTTTTGCAAATGAAGTAAGATTTTGTATCTAAACCATTCCTTTTTGTTTTATTCTTTTAATTTTAAGAACATATAATATAATTATTTTCTAATTATTTATTTTAAAGTGTAAGTAAATATTTTTTTTTTTAAAAAAACAACATATAACTTATTTAAAAATATTTTACGAATCTTTATTTTTTTTTTTCAATAGAAACAAGAGTATGATCTAAATAATTTTTTTTTTAGATTGTAAGAAAAAACGTTAGTGTGTCGATATTGAATCTAAATTAAGACTTTTATTTTTAATATTAAAGACAAATAGGTGCTTCATTTTTTCGGAATATTTTTATTATTATTATTTAGATTTTATAAACCTTTAAAACTTGAAAACAATTTATTGTGTATATCAAACAATTATAAAATTTGTTATCTTAAAGATGTTCGAAAAATAAGATAAATAAAACTAAATATACTAGCAAACTGATTACACCTTAATTACTAGAAACAATACACTCAATTTATAATATTCAACCTCAAATGAAAGCCAGATGGTGTAACAAGGCTTAGGTATGAAAATAACCAAAGACTTAACTTTAAAACCTTAAGAGACTCAAAACGTAATCGAGACACGCTTCTGGTAAGCACTATGTTGAAGACAATTATTCGCTTTGCATGGGTTGCAAGCAGATTACAGTAATTGTCTCAGCTGGATACAACAACTAACTCCGGTAGAACTGCAACCTCGAATTTTGGATCTGGTAGAACTTTTGGATACTTGCTCTCAACTCAACTTAAGAACAAAAGAAAGAAGGAAAGAAATGAGAGAAATCTTCACTTTGGAATGGGATATTAATGAAGAACCAAGTTGTTATTCATAGGCTAACAACTTATTAACTCTCCAAAATACAAAATAAAATCAAATAAATACAAAATTTGAAAAACTTGTCAATTTTAACTCAGTTGAGTTATTACTTAACAAAAATCAAACATAACTCATTCAAATCGAAGAAACTACAAATTTAACTTTCATACATGTTAAATTTGTACATGCAACATCATTTTAATTTGAAGTTTCAATCCAATTTGAAAGTTCCTAAACAATGAATTTAATCTATACAATTAACTTCATTTTATGTTTCAGATCTTCACTAAAGTTTCACTACATATATCCAACAATCCCCCACATGAAAGAAAGTGAGCAAAATAAACCAAAACCGTTGAGAGCAGATAGACAAGCTATGCATCAGAAGAGATGTCTTCTGAACTTGAACCTTCCTTAGTGAATATCCATTGAATTTATCTAAGAAATAGTGAGACTAAGCTCTGGAACTATCATTCTCATTGGTGAATTAAGATAATAGATATCACACACAACTCGTCATGAATTTTGAGTTCTACTTTGTGTCCATTTTGGTCCTGGACAAAATCCTGAATTCATGACAGCTTTAGAGAACATAAGCCATTTGAAAAGTTCTCATAGAAGCAACCCCACTTCTACTCTCATATAGGTAATATTAATTAAAAGCATTTTACTTCTCTTGTCACAACAAGATATCAGTATAACCTTAACATCAACACATCACACACTCTAGAATATTATAGAAATGGGAAGAAACTATAAATTTCTTAGTGTGTGAACTATGAATTATCCAACTAGTTTGCCTATTGAACATAGATCTTGGGACCTCCAGTCAACTAGGTTAGGTTACCATCAGATAACTCATTTCATATGCTTTTACCCATTTCCTCGATGTATATGTGACTTGCTCTTTTGACAATCATTTCGTCAAAAAATCCTTCTTTCAACTACATATAATCAATGGAAAATATTCCATTAGAGAGCAATTGCCTTATCCAATTATGTCTGCGTCTAATATGTCGTAACTTGCCATTATAGACATTATTCTTGACTCTCATAGAAGCCGTTAAACTGTCACAATAAATACATATTGCACTGATAGGCTTTGGCCACGATGGAATATCTTCAAGAAAACTTCGAAGTCATTCAACTTATTCTCCTGCTTTGTTGAGAGCTATAAATTTTGATTCCATAGTGGAACGTGCTATACACGTCAGTTTTGAAGATTTCCATGATATAGCTACTCCACCCAAGATAAAAATATACCAACTGGTTGATTGAGTCTCCATGATATCAAAAATCTAATTAGCATCACGAAATCCTTCCAGTACATGTGGATATCTCATATAATGCAATCAATGGGATCAAATTGAGTAACAACCGTCTTACTATTAAAATGATCAAATTTTCTCAATGAAGGAAATCTAAACATAGATATCCAGTGAGCGGAAGCAGATCATTCCAAATCACATTGAGAAAGAACACAACAATTACAGTTCATACAGAAATGATTATGCATAATCAGAAATTACAACATGCTACTTATAAAAGACCGAACAAGGGATATAGTATGCAAACCTTTGAAGAACCTTTCTTCAAGCATCCCTCGATCGTTCAACAACTCGTTCAATAGCACGAACTCGAACGCAGTGATCAGAACTCGATCTCAACGAACGTCTAAATGAACCTCGATCCCAATCGATCCAACTCGATCCTCGAACGGAATTAGAACCCCACCACAATGGTTACCTTGGTATTCTTGGTGTGAGAATCTAGGAGTTGTGGACTCTGTATGATTTTGGATTGAGGAAAGCAGGAGGTAGACGATCGAGTAAGTGAGAGATGAAGCCTATCGTATAGACTAGATACTCGATCGTTTAGAAAGACGAAGCCTATCATATAGACTTTACTACCCGATCGTGTTCAATGAGTAAATGAGTAACAATCGTGTAGTGAACTCGTAACTCGATCGTGTATGCTCTCTATGCTATCGTTTAGTAAAACAATTTTACTTGATAGCCTTTTTGTGAGATTATTTTGAATGACTCATCATCTCTCGATTTTGAAAACAATTTTCCTTTTTATCTCACAGTTACCATAGAACTTCCAATAACCTCCCACTCTATTCGGTTATTAGAGAAAAAGAATAATTAATTATCATATAATTAATATGTTATAAATAAATATAATAACTATATGAAACATGTAAACCATAATTCTTTTTCTATTTTATGGTATTTAATATAAATAATATTTATATTAATTCCTCCAATGAGAATGTATAAAATACATTATATCAATTATATCACATATAATTGAATTTCCTCTTGTTAATTTGAACACTTCAAATTAACCCTAAATCTGATTCTCAACTTGAACCCATTGAGCTACCAAAGTAACCTCATGGACCTGTAGCTTGAAGCTCTAACGGTATGTGAATAACTGATTAAACTCTTTAATCACGAGATCCACCATCTGTTAATTGTTGGTCACTCCACTAAAGACCGACAGCTGCACTCTTCGTACTACAAATATATTTCTGTGTCCATATGACCAATCAACAGCGCGATGACCTTTCACAAATCGCTTGTAAGTACAATTGGGCCAATTCACCGTTTTGCCTCATGTAGTTACATCTAACTCTTTAAGTACCACTGATTCCTCTAATGAATAATAAGTCATACTCCTACTATAACTAAGTCCTCTCGGGCCAGGAGAGGGTGTGGCCACTATGTTCAAGACCCAAAATCAACACTTAAGGGAGCAATTTATCTACTTATCCTTACTTTGGAGAAGGAGTGAATTCCATCTTGTGTAATTGAGTTCCCAGCTCCCCAATTAGACGAATCCCCAAAATGGTAGGCTTGTTGAGTTGGCAATCTGGCTACTCTCATCCATACAAATCAATGGACCGCCCTCATAGGCAAGAGTTTCCAACCTAGTCAGGATTAAGGTCATATCAACTATGATCATTTTAGTAAAATGTAAGTCTCAATTATCAACAATGTTATAAAAAAATACTAATCATTTCGTGGTCCGGTCTTATACAAACTCTTTGTATAGGATACCCCCACTCGCATGTCTCCACATGAATGGTCAGGATCAGACCATTTGTAGCACTTTACAATACTTATAATATCTACAAAGCGGGCCATATCCATAGTCTCATCAGGATAAGGTATCCCTCCTTTATCCATCTACTACAAACCATTTAGGTTATTACTTAAGGCATAATCTACTTGTATGTCTCATATACATGCTTAAGTTACATGAAATAATCACGGATCTTAATTTATTGAATTTGTGTAAATGTTTATAAAATAACATTTATTTTATTAATAACAATATGTTTATAAAATGTTTACAAACTATGAGACTACTAGGAGAATTAGGACACCAATCCCAACACTCAGCATTTTCTCTATATAATGAGATTGAGAAAGTATGTATCCACTTGAATTTCTTGTTATTTGGATTCCATGGATAACATCAGCAAGACCAAGGTCTTTCATATCAAAGTAGAATTTCAACATCCTTTTAGCGGAATCGATGACACTTCGATTTATGCCCGTTATTAATATATCATCAAATTACAAGAAAACAATGACATACTCTTGATCTATGGTTTTAACATAGACACATTTATCTCACTCATTTATCTTAAATCCATTTGATAACATAGTGTGATCAAACTTTTCATGTCAGTGTTTAGGTGCTTGTTTCAACCCATAAAGAGACTTATCAAGTTTACAAATTTTGTTTTCGAGTCTTTTAACAACAAACCCTTCAGGTTGTTCTATATAAATTTCTTCATCTAAATCTCCATTTAAAAATGCAATTTTACATCCATTTGGTATATTTCCAAATTTTGTAAAGCTGCTATTGCAGTTAACATCTTTATAGATGTAATCCTCGTCACTAGAGAATAGGTATTGAAGAAATCTAGCCCTTCTATTTGGTGAAAGCCTTTAGCTATCAACCAAGCTTTATACTTATCAATAGTGCCGTCAACCTTTAGCTTTCTCTTAAAAATCCAGTTACTCTTAATTGGTTTACCAGGAGGTACATCATCCAATACCTAATTATTGTTTTGTAAAATAGATTCTAGCTCACTATTGATAGTTTCTTTCCAATAAGATGCATCAGGAGATGACACCACTTTGTGAAAAGTCCGAGGCTCATCTTCTATGATATAAGTTATGAAATCAGGTCCAAAAGAAGTAGCTTTCTTAGCTCTTTTGCTTCTTCTAGGTTTAGACTCAATTTTCTAATCGTCTTAACCTTTCGAAGAGCTAGCCTCATTAATTCTTTTGACACCAATAATTTTATGTCCTTCCTCCTTTAAAGTAAAAATATCCTCAAAGAATTCTACTTCAATAGATTTCGTTATGGTATTACTATTGATATCAGGTATTTATGATTTAATCACCATGAATCTATAAGCAGCACTATGCATTATATAGCCTATAAAGCCACAATCAATTGTCTTAGGCTTAAGTTTGATCATTTTTGGTAAAGGAACTTGTACCTTTATCGAACACCCGCACACTTTCAGCATTTTATATGAGAGTAACTTTCCATTCCACACTTCATAAGGCGACTTATTAGTCTTCTTATGTAGAATTCTATTTAGTATAAAGTTTTCTGCCAATAAACATTCTCCCACAAATTGTGAGGTAAACCTGAGCTATTTAACTTGCAATTAACCATGTCCTTTAAAGTCTGGTTCTTTTTTTTAGCTACAACATTTTGTTGTGGTAAGGTGTTGTAGTTTGATGGATTATACCATTAACTTCACAGAATTAATAAAGTGATGATGATCCATATTCACCACCTCTATCTGATCTGAGCATCTTTACTTTATTCTCAAGTTGATTTTCAACTTCTGCCTTTTATGTTTTAAAAACATTAAATGTTTCATCTTTACTATGTAATAAATTACCTAGCAATATTTACTACAATCATCAATGAATGTGACAAAATATCTCTTACCACCTCGTGTGGGAGTACTTTTCATGTCACCTACATCACTGTGGATTAAATCAAGTAATTCATTACTTCTTTCCAGAGATGAAAATGACTTGCTAGTAAACTTTGATTCAACAAAAACTTCACATTCGTGTCTATTATCAATGTTAAAATTCAGTAATATCCTAAGTTTACCATTTTATTTAAAGAATGATAATTGACATGTCCCAATCTAGAATGTCATATATTAAAGCTCAACAATATAAGCATAAAAGTTGATATCATTATTATTCTTTGGTAATTGTGCTAGTACATTCAGTTTGAACATGTCATCACTTAGATAGCCTTTTCCCACAAACATATCCCCCATTGTCAAAATAAATTTATCTGACTCAAATACAAGCTTGGACCCATTTTTGTTAACTAGGGTTCCTGATACTAGATTCTTTCGAATCTCTGACACATGCCACACATCATTGAGGGTTAGTATCTTTCCAGAAGTTCATTTCAGTAGGATCTTCTATTTGCCTTCCACATAGATAGTTGAAGCATTTCCCATATACAACTTATTTATTATAATATTCTAAATGTTTATTAAAAAAAGACATAAGAGTCAAACTCTTACTCTTTACTGCCAGCCAAACAATACCACACGCCAACAAGCCAAAACTCTTTTTGTTACTAAACTTGAACTGTTTTATATATATTAATATATATTACTTTATAATTTATATTAAAAATACAAAAGATAGATAAATTGAGGGGGGGCACGTGCTTGATATGTCCATTCTCCCCGCAACTCTAGGCCTCGTAGGGACCCACCTCGAACGGGTGGGGAATCCCCGACTGAATGGGGAATAAGGAAAGGAGTGGGAGAATTTTCTCTCTGTTAGCTAAACGGGGACAAGGATCATATTCCCCATCCCCCCGATGAGTATAACACACATTTATTGATGGAATAAATTAACATGCAACGGAGAAAATTAGAATCAATAAACACTTTAATTATACTTAATTTGAGTTTAAAACATACTTCAAAATAACTATTACAGAAGAGGGTTTGCTTAACACAATACCTTTGATGAAACCTCTTAAAAAACCAACTGAACTCCACGTAAAAATGCTTTAATCTACAAGTTGATCACCACGAAGATCTTCTCTACTATTCTCTTGCACGGATTGTGTGGTGGGAGCACTAAATTGAGTTGGTTTTGATGAAAACTAAAGAGGGTTTGGAGAGGGTTTCAAATTTTGTAGAATTCTTGTAGAAGTTCTGAATGCTTAGCTAATCATTCAGCCCAACACTCTAATTTATAAAGCTTTCATCAAGAAATCTCAAAGCTTGCATGAAGATCAGCTTCTTCTTCATGGATTGAGTGGAATTGGATGAATAAGGTGCATGCACCATATTGGAGATTTCCAACTTTTGGAAATTTCCATTTTGGGTTTTCAAAATTTGTTTTCAAAACTGATTTCTAAAATCAATTTATAAATAAACTAATTTATTTGTTTATTAGTTTTATAAAAATTAATTCAGTTAATTAATTTTAAATTAAACTCATTTATTAAACCTTTTAATTAAATTTGTTAATTTAATATCTAATATTAAATTTATAAAATACCAATTTCACTACGATGAATTTAATTTTATGTTATTAATATTTAAATCATAATTTAAACATTAATTGATTCTCCAATTTCATTTAATTTCAATAAAATTAAACATTTCAATTATCGAATATAATTAATAGAAACTCTAATTGATTCTGAACATTTCAAATTCTAAACCCTAATTTCAAATCTCATCAAGATTACTCAATTTACTAGTCTAAATTATGAGGTAGTAGAGGGACTTTATGGACCTACAGATCATGAGCTCCAACGATTTGTAATTAATTGGTTAAACTCTTTAAATCGAATTAATCACTATTCATTAACTACCAAGACATTCCACTATAGTTCGATAATTTCACTCTCCAAACTGTAGATATATTTCTGTCCATTTTAACCATAATTAGTTAAGCAATCCTTCACAGGTCATTCGTATTTACAGTTGGGTCAAACATGACCGTTTTATCCCTGTAAATACATCTTGCTCCTTAAGCTCCCACTGATCCTCCATTGAACAATTGATTTATAGTCAAACTAATAAATCAAAACCTCTCTTTCATGAGAGGGCAGGGTCCCGTTGTTTAAGACAAGGCATCATCGCTTAAGAGAACAACCCATCTGCTAACTCTAAATCGGGTAGGAGTGAATTCCATATTGCAAAACTATGTCCCCAACTATCTATCTGGTCTTATCCTAAAAATGGGAGGCTATGCAGATCAAAGGATAATCCCGAATAAACAGAAGTTCATAATTAGCTTAGGATTAAGATCAAGTTACCCTAGGTCATTAAGTTTGAGATAGTCAGTTTTAATAGTAAACAGTTGTTATAAAGAAAAATGATTATTTCGAAGCCCGATCTTATGGAAACTCATTGCACAGGATGCCTCCACTCACATATCTTTACATGAATAGTTTTTAGATCACATCATTTGTATCAGTATACAAAATGGGCTGCATCCAATAATGTCACCAGGATAAGGTACCCAATCTCATCCGTATACTTATAGACCATTTTGGCTACATACGAAAACTTGATCCTCTTTTATGTCGTCACATAAAGTTAAAGTATTCATGTTATAGCCATAGATTTATTTATTGGATTTTCATAAAAGAATGCAATATCAATAATAATTGAATAAAATACTCAACGACATTTTTATTGATAAATAGAATATGTTAACAACATTTACGAACTGCGAGTTTAGGACATTCCCTACAATCTCCCACTTGGACTAACACTCCAGTGAGACAAACATATAAATATATAATGTTTACAATGTTGAGAAATAAAGAGAGTAAATTAAATAAACTAGGGCATCTAAAATATCCTTTGACATTCTCCCACTTGCCCTGGATTATGATGCTCGTAGTCCTAGTCCAACCAGGTGGCCCTCGAACACTTTAGTCAAGAGGGCCTTTGTAAAAGGATCAGTAAGGTTGTCTTCTGAGACTATCTGTGTGACTATCACGTCTCATCGGTATACGATCTGTCTGATGAGATGGTACTTTCTTTCGATATGTTTTCCATGTTTGTGACTCCTTGGTTCCTTGTGTTGGGGTTGATGCCCTAAATCTCGCAGGGTCCAGTAGTTTGTAAACACATGAAAAAATTTGTGATGTAATAATATGAGATATTTTCTTTACTATTGTCTTTATAATATGGGATATTTTAGTTGCATTAACCACAAATCAATAAACTAATCGTTGTAACTTAAGCATATACGTGATGACATACAAGTGGATCGTGCTTTAAGTGATAACCTAAATGGTCTGTAGTATTGATTAAGGAGGGAAACCTTCTGTTGACACTACGAGTGTGGCTCGCTTTGTAAATGCTATAAGTGTTGAAAGTGCTACAAATGGTCTGATCCTGACCACTCATGTATGAGACATGCGAGCGAAAATGCTCTATACAAAAGAGTTTGTATAAGACCGGACCACAAAATGTTTAGTCTCGTTATATAGAGCTATTCATGATAGAGACTAGGATGACCATAGGTAACATGACCTTAATCCTATGTGAGTTGGGAACTCCTGCCTATGAGGGTGGTCCTTTGATTTTTATAGGTGTAAGTGGTCAGAACACCGACTCAAACCTACCACTTTGGGGATTCGTTTGATTGGGGAGCTAGAAACTCAGCTACACAAGACGGAATTCACTCCTCCCCGATTTAGAGGTAAGTAGATAAATTTCTCCCTTAAGGGCTGATTCCGAGACTTGAACAATGTGACGCCACACTTTCTCTTGGCCCGAGAAGAATTTACTCATAGTAGAACTATGAAAACGATTTTCATTTTATCTATCAGTTACTATAACCGATCACAACTTCCCACTAAGTTGGTTGTTGGAAGAAAAGCCGTAAGTAATTATCCTATAATTGGTTTAATTACAAATATAATGAATATATTCATAACCTATAGTTGTAATATCACATCTCATGCAATATATAAACCATAGTTCTTTTTCTCCCTTATAGCATTTAATAATAATTCCTCCAATTAATGTATCTAATACATTAAGTCAATTATTCTCATATAATTGATGCAATTTAATTATATCATATATAATCAAATTTTCTCTTGTTAATTTGAACACTTCAAACCCAAAAATTGATTCTCAACATGAATCCATTGAGCTACCAAGGGGACCTTATGGACTTGTAGCTTGAAGCTCCAATCGTACGTGAATAACTGACTAAACTCTTTAATCACGATATCTACCATCAGTTAACTGCCAGGCATTCCACGAAAGACCGACAGTTGCACTCTTCGCGCTACAGATATATTTCTGTGTCCATGGATATAACCAATCAATAGTACGATGACTCTTCATAAATCGCTCGTAGGTACAGCCGAACCAATTTACTGTGTTGCCCCTGTAATTACAAACGGTAAATTGGCTCGGCTGTACCTACGAACAATTTGTGAAGAGTCATCGTACTATTGATTGGTTATATTCAATGGACACAAAAATATATCTGTAGTGCGAAGAGTGCAGTTGTCGGTCTTTCGTGGAATGCCTGACAGTTAACTGATGGTAGATATCGTGATTAAAGAGTTTAGTCAGTTATTCACGTACGATTGGAACTTTAAGCTACAGGTCCATAAGGTCCCCTTGGTAGCTCAATGGATTCATGTTGAGAATCAATTTTTGGGTTTGAAGTGTTCAAATTAACAAAAGGAATTGATTATATATGATATAATTAAATTGCATCAATTATATGAGAATAATTGACTTAATGTATTAGATACATTAATTGGAGGAATTATTATTAAATGCTATAAGGGAGAAAAATAACTATGGTTTATATATTGCATGAGATGTGATATTACAACTATAGATTATGAATATATTGATTATATTTGTGATTAAACCAATTATAGGATAATTGGCTACGGTTTTTTCTCCCAACAACCAACTTGGGGGGAAGTTATGATCAGTTATGGTAACTGATAGATAAAATGAAAATCATTTTTATTTTTACACTATGCGATCATTAAGCGATAGAGAATCATATGATTGAAAGCGTTAGCTGTACGATAGCTTGAGAGCATACACGATTGTGCAAGGAGCGTGCTATATGATAGTCACTTGTGTTCTAAACGATCGATAGACTATAAGCATCTCCCACTTACTTGATCGTTTATACAATCTGTAAAATTCCTCCTACTCTCTACCAAATCCTACAGAGCGCACAACCCTTGGATTCTCACGCCGAGAATACCAAGGTAGCTTTCTGGTGGTGTCTACTGTAAACCCAAAATTCTAAATTTACTAAACAAGTATGTTTAGCCAAAGGAATGATATATTAAATATCTAATAAGTGAAAATCCATGTTATTTATAGGAGTTGTGGAGAAAGGAAAAGAAAAACATATTAAGTAGGGAAGCTCACTTATTGGTTTGGCAGGAGGCACTAAATATGGGGTGACGTGGCGGTTAATCCTTGAACTCGGGAGGCGGCAGGAAGATTAAAATGAAGAGAAATTTTGAAAGCTTGGTTTCGGCAATCTACATGAGTAAATTTAGTAAATTCGGTGCCATTTGAAAGCCAGGAGAATCTAGTTTTGGAGGTTGTCTTGCTGGAGAAAGATTGCAGGAGAAGAACAAAAAGTGAGGAATTTTCAGAAGAGGCAGAATTTCGGATTAATCAGGACCGGAGGTGAAGATTGGAAGCTCCAGACCAAACCATAAAGAATTTTCAGCTGAAATTTTGAGGTAAGAAAGGTACTCAATTTTAAACAAGTTTGTAGAAGGAAGTTTCTTGAAAGAAGTTCAAGATTTTGAGTTATGAATTTTTGAATTTGAAACAGAGAGTCTGTGTAGAAGCAGACGGCTGCTTGGGAAGAACAAGCAAACAGCTCACCGTGAAGAGCGAGAGCGAGATGAGATGGATGAGGATCTCGCTCAGGATGATAATCTTGCTGATTTTGGGATGAGGATCTCGCTCAAGGAGGAAATCTCGCTAGAGATGAGGGCTAAATCTCGCTGGTGAGAAAGCCAAGTTTGTTAGAAGAGGTGAGTATCGCTAGGATGAAAGTGTTGCTCAGAAAAGCTTGATCTTTCTCATGATGAGGATCTCACTCATGAGGATGAATTCACTCATGCTGATCATCTCTCTAGTAATGCTGTCTTTGTTGACGAAAGTTCTATTAGTAAATAAACTATTTGGGGTATTCTGCCAAGAATTCTAAGGAATTTAACCGGGAATTATGTCTTTTCAGGCCAAGAAAAGAGGAGAGGCGTATAACCCGTTAAGAGTCCCGACGAGCTGTGAGTGACTATGTGATGATTTAATGTTTTAATGATTTAGAAACTATGATTTCTTGAAGTTATTTCTCATGCTAAGTGTTTAAATGAAGTGCCAAGAAACATATATTTGAAGCTATTTCTCATGCTAAGTAAAGCATGTTTTCCATGAAAATTGACATGATTTAAATATGTTATCTTGTCCAAATATTTTCGGCATATTTTAATAACTCCATTTTTATGAAGAACTAGTATGATGGATGAACTAGTATGATAATTTGAGCACTAAGCCTTAGTTTTCAGCTAAATGCTTATAACTAGTTATACGGCGGATATTGAAGGACAATGAGAAGGTATCCTAAGGATATTGAAAGACAATGAGAAAGTATCCTAGATAAGGTACCTAAGGATACTGAAGGACAATGAGAAAGTATCCTAGTTAAGTACCTAAGGTATGACGATACTCAGTTATGAGCACGTGCATGTAAGTAATACGACATCAAGGGATTGGGCAAGGTTATTCTCATGTAAAATTTCATATGATTCCAAGAAACTAATTTCTATGATTAAAAGCATGATCAACGCATGATGTTACTAATGTATGAGTTTTCCAAGTATGTTTTCCATGTCTAGCGCATGCTAATGGTTTTTACAAGCTAGTTCAACACGATTTAAGCCAATTTATTTTACAAAGTGTGAAGCATGCGTTAGGGTTAAAACTAAGGTTGAGTGAAGCTTGATGTACTATGTTTAAATACCTAAGATTGCCAAAGTACATGCGTCGGTATTCCTAAACACAATGAAAAGGAATACTGAAGGTAAGAAAGGTATCTGAATAAATGTACCTAAGGTGTTGACGGTACATAGAAACCTCCACGTGCATGTAGGTAGTTCTGAAAGAGAGGCCGAAGTATGGGTCTCCAAGGCCATAAACCATCAAAGAGAGACCGAAGCATGGGTCTCGTGGCCGATAACAGACGTTGGGAGCTAGAGCGATGTATGCTCGTTCTCAACTAGGGAATAATGATGTTTAATGGTGTTTAAGAGTAGTTATTAATGTTAATGTTTAAAGGAAGTTGCTTGAGATGCCCATCGGTATATTTAAATAAATCGACGTAGAGATCTCTCCTAGCCATAGTTCAGTTTGAAGAGATCAAAGTAGAAGTCTCATTTGGCCATGGTTTGGCACTAGGAATTAGAGCAATGAATGTTCATTCTCAGCTAAGATTCAGGTTTTAGATACAATGGTTTTTAAAGGTTTTATGTACACGTTTGCTTGGTATATTTTAGTTCTGGTATTATGTTTTCGAGCTTTCAGTTTAAGCATGAGATTTATGTTTTATTAAGTCACTTGTTGGGCTTCTAGCTCATGTTTTCAAATGTTTTTCTTTCAAGTAGCGGTCAGTTCCCAAAAGACTTTTTTGCTGCTGCTCTGCCACTCAAAGGAACAGGTTAAAGGAAGCATATTTGAAGACCTGTATTAGTTAGTACACATGTGTCTGTCTAGAGACTAATATTCTTAATGGGGCTCACTAAGTTGTAATATCCATGTATAAACAATGTTGCGAAACCTGTAATGTAAATGTGTTAAATTCTGAGTTAATATGTATGTATTCAGGGTTTGAGCAAAATCTAACAGGTAAGATAGGCAGTAAGTGCCAGCAAAGGGGTTGGTAACTGCTGTAGTCACCATTCCATCCAGGTTAGGAGGGTAATCTGGTGTGGGGTGTGACATCTACTTTCTGTTTGAGGGACAAATATTGTTTGTGCTTGTTCGAGGAGATAGCTAAGGTGTGACGTTGTGTTGGTGAACGATCGTGCAGTAAGTTTGAGGGAACGAGAAGAATAGTTCTTCAAGGGTAAGTTCTCTTGAACCTTAGTATTTCTCTCTTGTGGCATGCTGTAATTTAGACTTTTGCATAATTATTGCTGTTTGATTGTAAACGTGTATGTTCTGTCATAATAAGGTTTGGAACGATCTCGCTTCCACTCACTGGTGTCTTTGATAAGAGTTCCTTCACCTTGGAATTAGCAACTGTACCACTATTGTCACAATATAGAGTAATGGACAGGTGCATATTTGGAACCACTTCCAAATTTGTCAGGAACTTGCGCAGCCACATTGCTTCTTTAGCTGCTTCGCATGCAACTACGTATTCTGCATCCATTGTGGAGTCAGTTATACAACTTTGTTTAATGCTTCTCCATACTATAGCTCAACCGTTAAGAGTGAAAACTGATCCTGAGGTAGATTTCTTATAATTTATGTCAATCTGATAATCAGAATCAGTATATCCTGTAAGGATCAAATCTTTAGGTCCATACAAAAGCATACAGTTCCTCGTTCTCTTGAGATATTTAAGGATGTTTTTTTATAGCAATCCAATGATTGTGTCCTGGGTTAGATTGGAACCTGCTTACGATTCCAACTGCAAAGCATGTATTAGGACGTGTACACAACATAGTGTACATCAGACTCCCAATCGCTATAGAATTATTTTCATTTCCTCAATTTCTTGAGGTGTCTTAGAACACTGTTCCTTTGACAGATGAATTCCATGTCTAATAGGAAATATACCATTTTCGAAATTTTGCATGTTCTATCTCGACAACATTTTGTCAATAAAAGATGCTTGAGATAGTGTTAAGGTTCTGTTCTTTCAATTTCGAAAAATCTGAATCCCTGAACATATTGAGCATTTCCAAAATCTTTCATTTGGAACTGTGATGTTAACTATCTCTTTACGTCAGCATGGTAACTTGTCTCATTCCCAATGAGTAAGATATCATTAACATAAAGTACCAAGAATGCTACAATTTTGTTGACTATTTTCTTGTATACACAAGGTTCATCAACATTCTATTCAAAGCCATAAGATTTGATCACAGTGTTAAATCTTATATTCCAGGATTTAGAAGCTTGTTTTAATCCATAAATGGATTTTTTAAGCTTACAAATCTTTTGTTCTTTACCCTGTTCAATGAACCCTTCTTGTTGAGACATAAAAAATACTTTCATCAAGATGGCCATTCAAGAAAGCTGTCTTGACATCCATTTACCATATTTCATAGTCATAATATGCGACAATGGATAAGAGTATTCTTATTAATTTTATCGTGGCAACAAAAGAGAAGGTTTCATCATAGTCAACCCCCTTCTTCTAGATAAACCTTTTGTCACGAGTCTGGCTTTATTGGTTTGCACCTTGCCAGTTTGGTCTCTTTTCCACTTGTAGATCCATTTTCAACCTATATGTTTAACCTCATATGTTTGATCTACAAGATACGAGACATAATTGAAGTACATGGACTCCATTTCTATGTCCATGGCTTTTATCCATTGTTCTCTATCAACATCTTCCATTGCCTCTTTAAAGGTCAATGGATCCTCTAGACCATCATCAAGTATGATGTCTTGAGTTCCTGTTAAACCCATGTAGTGTTCAGGTGGATTAACAACCCTCCCACTACGTCGAGGCATTCTCAACTCTTGAGAAGAATGTGATGGAGCAACAACCGTTGTTGATGAACCAACTTGATCAACAACTTTTGTTGATTTTTCTATAGTATCTTTGGTCATTTCTTTAAATATTAGTTTACTGCGAGGTTGATGACTTTTAATATGATCTTCTTCCAAGAATGTAGCATTTGTCAAAACAAATATTTTATCTTCTTGGGATCATAGATTAACCACCTTTTGTTTCTTTAGGGTATCCAACCAAGAGGCATAATTTTAAATGTTGTTCCAATTTCTTAGGTTTTTGTACCAACACATGCGCCAGACATCCCTAGACCTGAAAGTAATGTAAACTACATTTATGTCCTTTCCACAGCTTGTACGATATTTTAGAAACACCTTTTTAGGGAACCATGTTTAGAATATATACTGCAGTCTGTACTGCATACCCCCAAAATGATTGAGGTAACTGAGCAAAACTCATCATTGATCGAACCATGTCTAACAAGGTTCGGTTTCTCCTTTCCGCGACACTAATTTGTTGTGGTGTACTAAGTGCTGTGAGTTGGGATTGAATTCCATGATCTACTAAGTAATTCTGGAATTGTAAATCCATATACTCACCACCTCGATCTAATCGAAGTGTTTTAATTCTTTTACCTAATAAGTTTTCTGTTTCGGTCTTGAATTCCCTGAACTTTTCGAGAGTTTCAGACTTGTGACTTATTAAGTAAATATAGGCATATCTAGAATAGTTATCAATAAAATCGACAAAATATTCATATCCACCTTGTGCTCAACATTTATCGGATCATAAAGGTTTGAATGTATAAGTTCGAGGGGTTCTTTGGCACGAAGACCTTTGCCAGAAAAAGATCTTTTAGTCATTTTTCCTTCAAGACATGACTCACAAGGAGGTAAAGAATTGTCTCCTAACTGATTTAGATGACCGTTTTTAACTAATCTCTCCATCCTGGTGAGATTTATGTGACCAAGTTTGAGATGTCAAAGATAGGCGTAAGAGAAAATTTTCTTTTTTTATTTTGAGTTTCTGCTGTTTAAAACATCTCTATGTTTAAAATGGCTTTTGCTTCAGTTGATTTTAACACATATAAGTTATTATCAAGTCTAGCATAACAAATATGAACACCTTTTGAAAAAAAAAACATTTCATTAATTTCAAAAGATATTTTATACATATTTTTCAGTAGACATGATATAGAGAACAAGTTTCTTTTCATCTTTGGTACATAATATACATTTCTTAACAAGATAAAAGATTCTCCAAAAAACAACTTGACATCTCCCACTGCTTCAACTGAAATGACTTCTTCTGTTCCCACCTTGAAAGTCATTTCGTACTCTGAGAGTTGATTCCAAGAACTAGTTTCCTGCAGAAAAGTGCAAACATGGTTAGCGGCTCCTGAATCTAATATCCAGGTCAAGTGAGAATTTTCCACTAAACATGTTTCAATTACAAGTAAATCTGATTTATCTTGATTTGCCTTTTCCGCTTTCTTCGGACAGTTTCGTTTCCAGTGCTCATCTTCTCCACAATGGAAAGATTTTCCTTTGGGAGTCTTATTTATTTATTTTTTTTGCAGTGGGTTGTTTATTCCCTTTTTCATTTTTCTTCATCTGTACATTTTTGTCTTTAGATGATGAAGGGACAAACTTCTTTTTGTCAAGGGTTTCATTCCTGATATGAACCCTTCAAAAATTTCTTTTGTTGTGAAGCAACATTTGCTTCACTCTCTTTCAATTTCATCATTGACTGATAATTCTATAGTTTGTTTAATAAAGTAGTCAAATTGTAATTAATTTTATTTATTACAAAATTAGTACGGAAGGTTAGGTAGCTCTTCGGAAGAGACTCTAACATCATACTAACTTGATAGTTTCGTCTATGGTAACCCCGAAAGATTATGCAACATTAAAATGAACCTGGTTTCATCTTTCATGCGTGAATTATAAACATACTTTATAGCCTCATGTCGTACAGAAGATGGCGGTTGCCCGAAAATTTCCTGTAATACGCCATAATTTCATGGCCTGTGGCATGACTTCATGTTTCTTATTGAGCACATCAGATATGCTCACTAAGATATAGGCCCTTGCCTTTTCATCCACCCTTACCCACCTATCATAAGCATCCCAAATGTTTCGGTTTGTAGTCGAATTGGGAATAGGATGACATTCTTTCGTTAACAGAGATCTCAGATCAACAACTATTAATATTTTGTTTAAATTTGACTTCCAGTTAGAATAACCCTCTCCATTAACTTTGTCAAAAGCAAGAACTTGTATTATTGAGTTTGACATTATTGAAAAAGATTAAACAAATTCTATTAATCTTTGTGCATCTTTAACCTAAATTTAGCAAAAAAAAAAAAAAAAAACTAATAAAGTACACATATATCTTTATTTATTTGCAACGATACTATAGTGAGTTAGAATAAGTGCTATCTGAGGCAGTCAAATACTCCTTCACTAAATCAAGACTGTCTTAACTAAATACTATCGCAAGAATAACTCATATTCCGACAATCATTTAGCTACCATTTTTCGGTCAAGAACTTATTGACCCCCATTTTCAAATCTTATAAAACGATATGAACATGCCCCCGAATTGGAAGACAATGTACAAGACGGAACTATAAGACCCTATTCATTTTTTAAGCTTGGGTTGTTCTGAATCCTATGTTACAACCCTCCGAAGGGATCACCGCTGTTAACGACTAGCTAATGCTACCTAAAAATGACAGCAGGCGCAACATAGGAATCTCATGGTTTGAATTAATGGAGGAGAACGTAAGATACGTTATATTTCCTTCACCCACTTACTATGAACTACTTCCCTCATTCACCTTGTTATTGACCCATGCAAACACTTTTCGAATGGAGGAGTCGAAGTAAAATCGACACGAAGTCGAGCATGGATCTCACGGTGCGAACTCTTGAGGACGTGAGAGCTAAAAACGATATAGCATATATATTGTTAGTCTCCCACTAAAGTGTTCTAAATGTTTGGGCACTCTTTAACTTAGGTTTATTACGACTAATTTTAACAACCTAAGTCTATATGTTTATTATCCAAGTATAACGTTTATATTTGAATTTAACCTATGATGTCTAGGTTTTAAAACTAATTTTAAACTTCACACCACACTCACGCAAGCTCATAAAATCGGTTAACAATTCTCGTCATAATCCCCAGGTAGGAGGTGTTATGTAAACCGTCAACTTAAATACCCCCAGCCTTAGACAGGATTGTGAACCGATTGAGTCACAAACCAAATTTTATAAGATAACAACCTATTTTAACTATTAAAACAAGTTGTTAACCTAAGTGAGCATGTTGTTTATCTTTGTTATAGATTTTAATGTCTAATTTTAATTTCATAATAAATTACAAGAATAGACACACTAATCATCCATAACATACATCAAAGGCATTCAACTTTTAACATAACCTTTATATTAAAATATTTGAAACCTTATACATGCATACTATACATTATAACATTTTATAACATACTTTCAATGCATGTAACATGCTTTCTATAATGGGATTTTAACATGGCATACTTTATGCACATACAAAATTTATTTAATTATATCATACATCAAATGCATAAATAATTAAACACAAATTGATATGGTTTTAGTTTTGGCATTTTCAAGCAATCAAAAGCCTAACTATTACATAAATCAGCAAAAACTGGCTTTAAAGACCTTCTGGACCACTCGAACCGCCTTGAACTGGACAAAATCTATTGAGTATCGATAAGCAATGAATACCATCGAGCATACCACCCAACATCGAATATACTAGTGTGCATCGAGTATGACATCCAGTATCATCAAAATCGAGTATTTCACAAAATACCATCGAGTAGACGCCATCGACCATCGAATAAGGCATCATGCATCGAGTACCATCAAGTATGGCATCATGCATCAAGTATTTTATAAAATACCATTGAGTGTGAGCATCGAGCATCAAGTATTTTATGAAATATCATCAAGTAAATGCATCGAATACCATCGAGTAAAGCATCGTGCATCGAGTATTTCATTAAATACCATCGAGTATGTCATTGAGTATTCCATCGAGCATCGAGTATGTGGCAATGATTTGAATCTCCAGTTCCTGCTTCTCGACCTTCTTCACTTCTTTCTTCAATTACATCCTAATTGCAACTCTAAACTTCAAACAAATTATAGACACTTAAACACACATTAAGGCCCATCAAACAAGAGCCAATTACAAGAGTTACAACATAATTCAAAAGATTTAAATGCCAAAACATTGAAAAACCATATCAGTTCACCATTTTCATAAAGTCTATGAAAAATACCCACCAAACTCAAATTAACGGTAATTGAGTGCTTAAATCATGCTCTGATACTAATTGATGGAGTAAATTAACATGAAACGGAGAAAGTCAGAATCAATAAGTACTCTAATTATACTTAATTTGAGTTTAAAACATACTTCAAAATAACTATTACAGAAGAGGGTTTGGTGAACACAATACCTTTGATGAAATCTATTAACAAACCAGTTGAGTTTCACGTAAAGATGCTTCAATCTACAAGTAGACCACCACGAAGATCTTCTCCACTATTCTCTTGCAGGGATTGTGTGGTGGAAACACTAAATTGAGCTGGTTTTGATGAAGACTGAAAAAGGTTTGGAGAAGGTTTCGAATTTTGCATAATCTTGTAGAAATTCCGAATGCTTGGCTAATCATTCAGCTCAACACTCTAATTTATAAAGCTTTCATCATGCAATCTCAAAGCTTGCATGAAGGCCAGCCATTTCTTCATGGATTGAGTGGAATTGTATGAATAAGGTGCTTGCACCATAGTGGAGATTTCCAACTCTTGGAAATTTTCATTTTGTGTTTTCAAAATTTGTTTTCAAAATTGATTTCAAAAATCAATTTACAAATAAACTAATTTATTTGTTTATTAGTTTTATAAAAATCAATTCAATTAATTATTTTTAAATAAAACTAATTAACTAAACCTTTTAATTAATTTTGTTAATTTAGTATCTAATATTAAATTAATAAAATACCAATTTCACTACAATAAATTGTTTCATATAATTCATATTTAAATCATAATTTAAACATTAATTGATTCTCCAATTTTGTTTAATTTCAATAAAATTAAACATTTCAATTGTATCGAATACAATTAATAGAAATCCTAATTGAATTTGAACATTTCAAATTCTAAACCCTAATTTCAAACCTCATAAAGATTACTCAATTTACTAATCTAAATTACGAGTTAGTAGAGGGACCTTATGGACCTATAGATCATGAGCTCCAACGATTTGTAATTAATTGGTTAAACTCTTTAAACCGAATTAATCACTATTCGTTAACTACCAAGACACTCCACTATAGCTCGATAATTGCACTATCCTCACTGTAGATATATTTCTGTCAATTTTAATCATAATCGGTAAGTCAATCCTTCACAGGTCGTTCGTATTTACAGTTGGATAAAATATTACCGTTTTATCCCTGTAAATACATCTTGCTCCTTAAACTCCCACTGATCCTCCATTGAATAATTGATTTATAGTCCAACTAATAAATCAAAACCCTCTCTTTTATGAGAGGGCGGTGCCTCGTTGTTCAAGACAAGGCATCATCACTTAAGAGAACAACCCATCTGCTAACTCTAAATCGGGTAGGAGTGAATTCTATATCACAAAGTTATGTCCTCAACTATCTGTCCGGTCTTATCCCAAAAATGGGAGGCTTATTCAATAGTGTTGTTAGACTACTCTCATCTATGTAGATCAAAGGATAATCCAGAATAAACAGAAGTTCATCGTTAGCTCAGGATTAAGATCAAGTTACCCTAGGTCATTGAGTTTGAGATAGTCAATTTTAACAGTAAACAGTTGTTATAAAGAAAAGTGACTATTTCGAAGTCCGGTCTTATGGAAACTCATTGCACAGGATGCCTCTACTCACATGTCTTCACATGAATGGTTTTTAGATCACATCATTTGTATCAGTATATAAAATGCGCCGCATCTGATAGTATCATAAGGATGAGGTACCCAATCTCATCCATATACTTATAGACCATTTTGACTATATACAAAAACTTGATCCTCTTTTATGTCGTCACATAAAGTTAAAATATTCATGTTATAACCATGGATTTGATTATTGGATTTTCATAAAAGAATGCAATATCAATAATAATTGAATAAAATAATCAACAATATTTTTATTGATAAATAGAATATGTTAAAAACATTTACGAACGATGAGATTTCCAACATTTACATATATACATACACATAATAATAATAATAATAATAACAATAATAACAAACTCACATTCTGTATAAAATATGAGTTGATAACTTTTATATATATATATATATATTATTTACTTTACAAAAATCAAGACTTGAACATTTTCATCCCAACTTTTCCATATTTTAAGATAATGAATGTAATATTTTTTTTTAAAAAAAAGAAACAGACAGATAATTATTCTTAGAAATGAAGGAACTTTTTGCCATTTTATTATATTTGTAAATAAATGGGTCAATTTGCCATATATGAAAACAACTTCATAAAATATTATTATTTTTATAAAAACATTTTATAGTATTCTTTAAATAAAAAAAAATTAGAAATAAATCATTTAATATATAAAATCTTATTTGGTTGAAAATAAATTAAAATTTTGTTAAAAATAAATACATTATATGAAAAAATAAATGAGAATTTTTTTTCCCTACAGGAAAAGGAATTGAAATAGGGGGTCAGGACGGGGATGTCCCCATCCCATCCTGTGGACATCTCTATTCCTGGCCCCTATGTGGCTCCACTCACGCGGGGGAGCACACCATAGTCGTTCTCATTTCCCAATATTTTCCTTTCCGTGGATAATGAAGTTGTTGATATTTACCATTCATTAATCTTCTAGCTTAACTTACTATATTTGTATTTCTCTGTTACTCTCTTTAATCACAATTTTTTTTTTTTCAAGTGACAATCATATCATCAAATAAAGTATTTCATTTATTTATTTTTCTTTTTTTAGTATAGTTTTATTATCAAATGTACATTACAATTTTATTTTATTTTGATATATATTTGTTTGTGTTCGATTTTGGAACACCCAATAAGTTTGTATTTTTTCTGTATGTATTATTCGGTGTGTCTCTTCTTAATCACTAAGTTTTTTTTCCAAGAGATTTGACCACAACAATGATATAATTAAGGTATTTCTTCTATTTTTCTCCCTTTTAAAGAATTGGTGTCATCTATCTCAATGTTATGATGTGTACAGATTTGTTTATAGGGACATTTTAAAATACAATCAATAATTTTATAAATTTATTTTATTTTCATATATATCTTGGAATGTCCAATAGGTTTGTATTTTTCTGTTCCCCTCTTTAATCACAAGGTTTTTTTAAGTGACAACTATATCATCAAATAAGGTATTTTCATCTACTTGTTTTTCTTTTTTAGTACGGTTTTATCATCAAATGTGTATTGCAAATTTGTTTTATTTTGATATATATGTTTGTGTTCGATTTTGGAAATCCTATTTGGGCCTTTCTTTAATATTTTTGAAGATCATGAAATGAAGATTCTATATCTAAACAATTCTACTTATATATATATATATATATAACATTTTATTTTGATATTGTGTTTAAACACTTCTTTTCTTATTTTTCTTTTTTCTTTTTTCTTTTTTAAGATTTGATAGTGAAAAAAATAATATCAAAAGAAGTTTTTCATTTTTTTCCTTTTTCGCAATAAAGTATTTTATTCCATTGAAAATATTATCTATTTTTTTAGTTCATGTGATAAGTTTAATTGATCATTACTTTTTTTAGATTGTTTTCCTCTAAAAAAAGTATTCTAAAAACACATCAGTATTTGGTTGTAATATTCATTATTTATTTAATTTTGCCTAACATTTTATTTTTTTATTGAATTTTCACTTTAATATGTTTATTATTTTTATATTTTATGAATGTTCAAATCTTGAAAACACATTTGCTTATCTAAACAATTTAAGAAAATATAATCATTTATCAATAACATATTTGAAAATACATGTAAATATAACTAAAAAACTATTTGGAGTTATTCCTTCAAATTTAATTTTATGATTATTCAATATTTTTTTTGCAAATGAAATAAGATTTTGAATCTAAACCATTCCTTTTTTGTTTTATTCTTTTAATTTTAAGAACATATATTATAATTATTTTCTAATTATTTATTTAAAGTGTAAGTAAATATTTTTTAAAAAACAACATATAACTTATTTAAAAATATTTTACGAACCTTTATTTTTTCAGTAGAAATAAGATTATGATCTAAATATTTTTTTTTTAGATTGTAAGAAAAAAACGTTAGTGTGTCGATATTGAATCTAAATTAAGACTTTTATTTTTAATATTAAGTATAAATAGGTGTTTCATTTTTTCTGAATATTTTTTTTATTATTTTTTAGATTTTATAAACCTTTAAACTTGAAAACAACTTATTGTGTATATCAAACAATTATAAATTTTTTTATCTTAAAGATGTTGGGGGAAAATGGGATAAATAGAACTAAATACACTAGCAAACTGATTATACCTTAATTACTAGAAACAATACACTCAATGTATAATACATTCGTGGAGTGATGATCAAAATCGTGTTTATGGTGTTTTTCCAACTAGCATAATTTTTGCCAGTTAATTTGACGGCGAAAAGTAAACTTAGAGTCGCGGTAGCCATATTAAATTGCTGAAACAGAACAAATTTAATTAAGTCTACTTGCATTAAACTACTTTTAGAAAACCAAACATGTTTTAGCAAAATAGTCTAGTGTACCCTTTTTAGCAAAATAGTCTAGTGTACCGTAAGTGACATCTATTTTGCAATGATACTTCAGTGAGGCAGGACAAAAATCACTATAGGGTGATCAAGTGCCCCTTCACTAAAATGAGACATTCTCAACCATTAGACAGAAACAACTCATTGTAACTGTAACTAATAGTTACCATTGTTCGGTCTGGAATTTGTTAACATCCTTAACATATCTGTGTAAAAGTCACCGTAGAGTGATCAAGTGCCTCTTCAATGAAATGAGGCATTCTCAACCATTAGATAGAAACAACTCCTTGTAACTGTAACTAATAGTCACCATTGTTCGATCTAGAATTTGTTAATATCCTTAACAATTCTGTGTAAGTGTAACCCCTCATTTTATGTTCTAGAGTCCCACCTTAATGAGCCAACCTCAGGGAAAATTCGATTAGAATAAGAGACTAAAGCAACATTATCCATTTATGGAGATCAAATAAAGCTTCATGCAAAACTACCATCCTTTAAAAGGACACCCACGATGCCTCGAGGCGATGTATGAAACTTTATCCAACCTAATGAGAGAGACCAAGAGATATGTTGTCATATATTCCGCTCCCACTTACTACAAACACTCTCTCCATTCAACTTGGTATTGACCTACCCAAACGCCACTCGTAGGGGGGACACCCATGGTGCCTCGAAGGCGAGAGTAGATCTCACAGTGTGAACTTTTAGAGAGAAACGTGTAGAGGTTAAAGTAAAGTATCATATACCCCATTTTCCTCCCACTGGGTGTTTTACCTAAGGTTCATTAACTTAGAAAATCCAGCTATTGATTTTATCTAAGTATTTGTTATATTTTCTAAAAAACAACACTTGTCTTTGATGATTAAACAACTTTGATTCAAGTATTATTAAACTCTTTAACAAACTTTCATCAAATTTGCATGCATGTAATAAATCTATCTAATTTACCTTTTCAGGTAGGTTCCCAGGTAGAAGTGCAACGTTTCCATCGACTTAAGTACCCCAGCCATAGACAAAAGGTTCCTTATAGATACACTTGTTACATATTTAATCTTTTGTTAGGAATCAATTTAATCCTATTAAACTGATTTAAAAGATTAAACTTAGATTTCTAATCTCATTAGAAACATGATCTTTAGGTCTATCTCAATTAAATTTTAAAACAATTTTAAAAAAGATTATAGTCTAAGGTTTGCATGCAGCTCTTTATTATTGATTTTAATTCTAATTTCATTTATTATAACACTTATAAGAAATAAAACAATTAAAACCAACCATCATGAATGACATACATAAGTCATTTATAACAATTATAAATTGTAATGACCCAGATTTGTACGCATACAGGAAATTAAATGTCAAATAATAAGCAAGACGAAATTTTATTTAAAGGGGTGGAAATTTAGAAGGAAAAAAATAAATAAATAAATAAATAAATTGGAAATTGGAAATTTATTCATTATCCAAAAGATAATGAATAAGGGAGCAAGCGGGAGCGAGAAAGTGGGAGAGAGCGAGAGCCACACCAGCAAGAAAACTGGAGAAAACGAGATTCTGAGAAGAGAGCTGCGCGATCGAAGAAAGAATTGGAGAGTGAGAAACCCAGCGAGCGATGCTAGCGAGATTGAGGCTGGCGAGAGTAGAGAGAGCAAGATCCCTGGAGAGAGCGAGATTGAAGGAAAATTGGAGAGAGCGAGAATTGTAGCGAAGAAGTTGGAGAGAGCGAGAGTAAAGAGAGCTATTCTTAGCGAGACAGTAGGAAAGAGTGGGAGCAGGAGCGAGAGCGGGAGCGGGAACGAGAGCGAGAAAGCTGGAGAGAGCGAGACGGATGAGAAAATTTGAGAGCGAGAGTGGAGAGAGCGGGATTTCCAGCAAGAAAGCTGGACAGAGTAAATTCCTAGTGAGAAAACGGGAGAGAGCGAGATTTTAAAAGCAGAGTGAGCGAGATTTGGACAGAAGCGCGAATTATGTGTTGAATTTGGCCACGATCTTATAGATTATACATGGAAAAACCCTAAAATTGAATACAAACAAAGAATGATGACGTAAGGGCAAACGTTAGCCAAGATTAGGTGTCTTATTGAGAGGAATCCAAAACCATAAGTAATTTTAAAGAAGCCACCTGTATGATGATTTGTCACACTGAGAAAAGCTGAAAACTACTATAAATAGGACCCTTTGCCGAAGATTTAACCCATTCTCAAACAAATCTCAGTAACAAAGAATCGTGTGAAAAAGTAAGTG
The DNA here is from genome assembly GCF_027475165.1 of Benincasa hispida. Taxonomy (NCBI): domain Eukaryota; kingdom Viridiplantae; phylum Streptophyta; class Magnoliopsida; order Cucurbitales; family Cucurbitaceae; genus Benincasa; species Benincasa hispida. The sequence goes on along the minus strand of NC_143484.1, from coordinate 51,719,092 downwards.
TGAGTGAGGAAGTTCTGTGAGATTAAAAGAGAAAAGCTCGGGTAAAGTGCTGCCCAAATTTCTTCGTTTGATTTAAAAAGGGAAAACTCTGTTGATAAAATCATAAAGAATAATAAGGAATAATTAGATCACAGTCAAGGTAAGTAGTTTATCTCACCCTCTTTTAAGTGTTCTATGGTAGTGTACCTTTATTATGTTGCATGGTTATGTTAATTGTTATATTGCATTACATGTTTAGAACACGTTTCTCTACAAGGGACCCCATGCATTATGTTTGTTCACGATTACGTTAAAATCAAGTTTTAATTAGGTGTAAGTTATGCTTCCAGTCTAATCTTATGGTTATGCTAATGGTTGATGTTGGATGTGACTCTGACCCTACTGACTGCATGACCCATTAATCATCAGATGGGTTAGTTTTCGCTTAAGTCCTCATCTTCCTATCAGGGCGGAGAAATTTATGCTTCCAGGGCTGGCAGGGCATATATGGTTGCACCCCTCCAGGCCTAATCTTAAGTTATGTTTATGCTAAAGACTAGCAAGGTATGTATGGTTGCACCCCTCTAGTCCAATATTGCGTTTATGCTAATGGTTGATGTTGGATGCGACTCTGGCCCTACTGATTGCATGACCCGCTAATCATCAGATGGGTTAGTTTCCGCTTAGGTCCTCATCTTCCTATCAGGGTGGAGAGATTTATGTTGGAAGCATAACGTTTATGCTAATAGTTGATGTTGGATGTGACTCTGGCCTTACTGACTGCATGACTCGCTAATCATCAGATGGGTTAGTTTTCGCTTAGGTTCTCATCTTCCTATCAGGGCGGAGAGATTTGTGTTGGAAGCATAGCCGACCACCACATGTTATTATACGTTTTCGGTCCCAATCATATGTTTTCATGACATGTTGCTTGTGATTGTGCATTTGGTCACTACCCTACGTGAGAACTACTTACTGGGTATATTATATACTCATCCTATATTTTTACAGACTTTGTAGGTAAGGACACAGCGTAGATGGCAGAGTTGGACGTCGCTCAAATGGCCAACCATCAAACTCACTATTATAGGCACATGCATTTTGTACCACCACGCTAATGTTTTATGGATCCTGGTATTTTGATAAATAAATTTTTATATAGTTTTTCTATCTAATTAATAAAATTTAGATATGTTCTTTGAAATTTCAACCAAAACTCATCTCATGATAGAAAAGTCTAAGTATGCATGTCGTAGCGGCCGGATCATAATGTGTAAGGATCCGGGCGTTACAGCTATTAACTTAAGGTAGTGTCATGCTTCATGCAATGTTCATTCATTACTAATATATAACTTTTATATAAACAAGTAATGAACTAGGCTATAACATACATTTCATACAACCATTCAACCTTCTCTTTTAGATCCTAGCCTTAGTAGAACTTATCTTTGATTGGGATAACACTTATAATATAAATGATGCATGGATATGCTATAATGCATGCACACGTATAGTATAACTCTTATATTATATGATGCATGAGCATGTTTTATGTAATTTAAATCATGCACACTAATATATTATAACACTTATAATATAAAATAATGCATGAAAATTAATGCATAACCTATGGTGAGTTTTAAAACTATATGACATACATTATGACATATAAAATAAACATACATCACATGTATGTTTAACTAAAGTTGATGGACCGGGATAGATAATCTAAAAAACTGGAAATAATGGCTAACTTATTACAAAATTGAGTCCACCGATTTGGAACAAGTGAACCAGGTTTTGACTCGCTCCACCAAGAACCCTTGTAGTTAATCGTGTAGTAAACTCTTGATCATCGAGTAACAAAGCGTCAAGTATAGACGATCGTTTATATGCGATCACGTAGCTTCTGACTATGCGATGGGCATGAAAGTTTACGCGATCGTGTAGCGAACGTCGAATATTGTATACTATGCGATCGTGTAGCTAATGACTATGCGATGAGCATGATAGTCTACACAATTGTTTAACACGTAAGCTTGCATCGAGTACCATATACCGCGCGATCGTTTACCCATCGAGCGCCTATGTAATCATGCAGCCAACGCAACACGATCATGCAACAAACTCTATATGATCGCGTGGTATTAGCTATGCGATCGTTTAGCAAATGCTACATGATTGTGTAGTAAACTATACGATCGTTTATCTCTAACTACACGATGCAACAACCACCGTTTCATCTTCTCCATTGAAATGCACTGCTAATGGAACTCTTAAACAAGAGAACCATTGAACGAAAGCAGATTGTTCCAAATCTCATTATGAAAGAACAAGAACATTTACAATCAAACAAGAAAAGTTATGCATCAACGAGTAAATTACAACATGCTTTGAGAAATAAACAAAAGGATTGAGTAAGAAAAACCTTTGAAGAACTTTTCTTCTAGTATACCCTCGATTAATCAGCCAAACGTCCAAGCAAACTTGGTCAAGCGCACGAATGCAACGAACAAACCCAGCAAACTCGAACTGGCATATACTCAAACCCAATCGAGTAAAACTCGATCCTCAACCCTCGAGCAAGAAACTCAACACTACCACACAATTACCTTGGTATTTTCTGTGTGAGAATCTAAGAGGTGTGGACTCTATATAGATTTAGTAGAGGGAAGGAGGAATTGAACGACCGAGTAAACCATTGAGTAAGTTGGAGAAGGAATAAGTCTATCGTTTAGACTGGATACTCGATCGTTTAGCAACGAGTATAGGTTATTCGTTCCTTGATCATTTTCTCTCTTAAAGCTATCGTATAATTTTTTCTCTTTACACGATATGAATGTGTTGGCTTTTGAAAAAATGAAAACGATTTTCATTTTATCCTTCAATTATCAAAACTGAATAACACTTCCCACTCATGCGGTTATTAGAAGATAAAACCGAAAATCAATTATCTTATAATTGATTTAATTATAAATAAATATAATAACTAATTTATCATATTATATTTATAACTTATAGTTTTAATATCACATCATATGCAACATATAAACTATAGTTCTTTTTCTCCTTTATGACATTTAATATAAATCATATTTATATTAATTTCTCCAATTAATGTATCTAATACATCAAATCAATCATATCACATATAATTGAATCAATTTAATTATATCATATATAATTAAATTTCCTATTGTTAATTTGAACACTTCAAACTAACCCAAAAATTGATTCTCAACATGAATCCATTGAGCTACCATGGGGATCTTATGGATCTGTAGCTTGAAGCTCCAACGATACGTGAATAACTGACTAAACTCTTTAATCACGATATCTACCATCCGTTAACTGTTGGGCATTCCCCAAAGTGGTAGGTTTGAGTCGACAATCTGGCCACTCACACCCATGCAAATCAAAGAACCGTTCTCATAGGCAAGAATTCCCAACTCACTCAGGATTAAGGTCATGTTACTTATGGTCATACTAGTGAAATAAAAGACTTTGTCATGAACGACGTTATATAATGAGACTAAACACTTCATGGTCCAGTCTTATACAAACTCCTTTGTATAGGATACCACGCTCACATGTCTCCACATAAATGATCAGGATCAAATCATTTGAAGCACTTTAAAACACTTGTAATATCTACAAAGCGGGCCGTATTCGTAGTGTCACCAGGATAAGGTTTCCCTCCTTTATCCATATACTATAGACCATTTAGGTTATCACTTAAGGTATGATCCACTTTTATGTCACCACATACATGCTTAAGTTACAACGATAATTAGGGATCTTAGTTTATTGGTTTGTGGTTAATGCAACTAAAATATCTCATATTTCATGGACTGAAGTGAATAAAATATCTCATATTATTACATCATAAATGTTTGTTTATACATGTGTTTACAAACTACAAGACCCTAAAAGATTTAGGGCATCAACCCCAACAACTGCAACCTTTCTTCTGAAGCCTCACAAGCGACTCAAAACTAAACTAATACAGACTCGATTACAATTTATTGTCAAAAAACGTAAGGGCCCTTACAAATTAACTTTGTAATTTAAATAGAAATCCATAACACAGAGACTTTTATCCCGCAACATCCATTAACAACCATCCACAAAGATTTATCATATAAACACAATGAAAAAACTAAAACCCACCATCGATACATAAATGGAATTTGGAATCAGAACTACAACTTGGCTCTGATACCAATTGAAGGAACTCGTTTTACAGAGATCCTTGAGCAGAAATAGATCGTCCAAATTCCATTTTGATTGAAAACTTAATTTACAGCAAACATACAAGATATGCATTCATAAACAAATTACAACATGTTTTTTACAAAGAAAAATGGTTCAAATGATATCACCTTTGAAGAACCTTTCTTCTTGTAAATTCCTCGAACGGTCACAAATTCGAACACAAGAACTCTTGGAGATTTTCTTCAAGAACTTCACGAAACAAAACCAAGAAGACACTACCATAAAGAGCTTTTGATATTCTCAGGGTGAGAACCTAGGAGTGGTGAGCTCTGATTATTTTGGTTAGGAGGGTTTGTTTGAGTTTGGAGGAGAAGATTGAAGAAACACAGAACGTTTCTGTGAAAATTCTCTATTGTATAGCAAATAGCCTTCAATCGTTTAGTCTACCTTTTGTCGTGTAGATATTGTCGGGAAGAAATAGAAACTAATTTCTTTTATTCCTCTTGCCATAAAACCAATTAACCACCCACTAAGGTGGTTGGAGAGAAAATAGGAATTTATTATTCAAAATAATATAAATAAATATGATAACTAACTTATCATATCATATTTATATTAAACTATATGTTATATCAAATATAAAACATAACCTATAGTTTTAATATTGTATCATATACAATATAAACTATAGTTTCTTTTCTCTATTTTATGGCATTTAGTATAAATCATATTTATATTAAATTTAACAAATATGAATCTCATTCATATAAAATATTTTTGAATTTCATTCAAATATTTATTTCCTTCAATTAAACTATAATGTACTAAATACATTATAACAATTATATCATATATAATTGAGTCAATTTAATTATATCATATATAAGTAAATTCCCTCTTATTAATTTGAACAATTCAAATTAACCCAAAAACTGATTCTCAACTACATATTTTTGAGCTACCAAGGGGACCTTATGGACCAGTTGAAGCTCCAACAGTACATGAATAATTAATTAAACTCTTTAATTACATTATCCACCATCTGTTAACTGTCGTACACTCCACTAAAGACCCACAGTTACCTTCTTCACACTATAGACATATTTCTGTGTCCATTGGATATAACCAATCAATAGTACGATAACCCATCACATATTGTTCGTAAGTATAGCGGCCAAATTACCGTTTCCCCCTGTAGTTACATCTAAATCTTTAAGTACCACTGATCCCTCTAATGAACAATACACCATAGTCCCACTATGAATAAAGCCCTCTCGGACCAAGAAAAAGTATGGTGTCACATTGTTCAAGACCCGAAATCAGCCATTAAGGGAGCAATTTATCTACTTACCCCTGCTTTGGGGAAGGAGTGAATTCCATCTTGTGTAGCTGTGTTCCCAGCTCCCCAATTAGAAGAATCCCCAAAATGGTAGGCTTGTTGAGTCGGCAATCTGGCCATTCTTACCCATACAAATCAAAAGACCACCCTCATAGGCAGGAGTTCACAACTCACTCAGGATTCAGGTCATGTTACCTATGGTCATCCTAGTGAAAAGAAAGTCTCTATTATGAACGGTGTTATATAATGGGTCTAAATATTTCGTGGTTCGATCTTATACAAATTCCTTTGTATAGATTATCCCCGCTCGCATGTCTAATATATAAATGATCAGGATCAAATCATTTGTAGCACTTTACAACAATTATAACACCTCCAAAGTGGGTCATACTCGTAGTGTCACCAAGATAAGGTACCCAACCTTATCCATATACTACAGACCATTTAGATTATCACTTAAATATGATCCACCTGTATGTCTCCACATACATGTTTAAGTTACAATGATAACCAGTTTATTAGTTTGTGGTTAATGCAACTAAAATATCACATATTATAGACAAAGTGAATAAAAATATCATATATTATTAATCACACAACAGTTTGTTCATACAATGATTACAAACTATAAGACCCTATGAGATTTAGGGCATCAACTCCAACGATTTTTGTTTAAATTGTGTGATCACGTTCAAAATTTTGTGCAATTATAAAGCATATAACTAATAAAAGAACTTGCCTTAATTGATTTTAAATAATTGTGCAGTTTTATTTTTATTATGCAATTATTAAAAACAACCTTAAGCAGTTACACTATATTTTATTTCAAAAATAAAATAACCAATATTAAAGTATAAATACTGACGTACACAAAATAACCTTTTAGAAAATAATTTTGTTTACTAGCAATCCAAAATGTCATGATTTAATTTTTGTATATATTAAAAGAAGATCAAATGTACGTGTTAAACAAATATTCTTATCTTTATTTATAAAACATGATATCAACATATTACTACTCATCCAATACAAGAAAAGAAAAGGTAGGGAAAAATGCAATCAATATAAACTCATACTTCATAACTCTATGTTAAACAAATCAACACTCTAAAAACATACTTTATAAACTAAAATTAAAATATTGTATACCTCAAATATAGATAATTCAGCTCTAAAAACTATTATATACAACAATACCTCTTAATTTCCCTTGAAATTGTAATTTTGTGTCTAATTTAAAAAAGAGAAAAGACTATATATATATTGGTGATTTGACGGCTAGAAAAGAAAAGAGAGGAAGGTGAGGAAAATGGAATGGAGAGTAGGAAATCAGATTTGTGGCTGATGTAGACAAATGGGATGATTGGACACTGAGCTGCTAAAAGGAAGGAAAATGCAAGCGGAAAGGAGAAGAAAAAGTAAAAATCCACACTTCTTGGCAGGTATGTAATTCCTTCATTTTTATTGATAAAAGATGATCGAGAAATGTCTTTTCCAAGATAAATAAAGAAAATCTACCAACCAAAAATGGGCTTTGTAAACTCATTCCCATTCCCACCTTCTTTTCCCTCCAACCAAACAACCCATAAGTATGGTAAAAGACAGTAGATCAAATTGAAATCTCATATTTTAGAGAAGTACTGAATCTAGTATATAGAAGGATTTAAAGTGTATTCAACTTATTAGTATATATAATATTTTAAACACAAAGCTCTTGACCAAAAAAATTAGGTAATTTAGTTTTCTTTGAAACAACTATAATAGCTTCTCTGTTGCGGGAGAAATTGTGAAAAATAGTATGTTTAGGTTTTTACCTTACAAAACTAGCATCCTTTTTTAAAATTTGTAAAAATAATTTTTCTCGATCCATCTTGAACAAGATTGACCATCAAACATTAATTAAAAAATCATTTTTTTCAACTTATCGATTGTTTTGGACTTTCTCATTACATCTCGCCTGATTACACATCGAGGTTTGCCTTTTTTGTTTTGTAATCTTCCCAAAACTTATACTATTTTCAAATTTTCTCCAAATTTGGTTATGTTTACTAAATATTTTATCAAACTATTATATAATTTTTCAAATCTTGAGCATAATTTATGTTTTCACAATTTTATGAATTTCCAAATTTTCAAATGCGTTTTCCAATTATCAAATTAGATTTTCCAAATTGATTAAACATTTTTAAATTTTGGGAAAGATAAGATTTTCGAAAAATTGGGTAAATTTTAGGATATATATAGAATGTCGGTGTTAATCCTGTCCGAGACTCCATCGAGAAAGCTCAAATATATGAATTTCAGTGTTAATTATGCCTGAGATTTCACCGAGAAAGCTCATAGAATCTCGGTGTTATTTCACTCGAGATTAGCACTGAGATGTACATAATCTCAATGTATAATCTCTTGGTGTATAATCTGGCGGGATGTCTGAGAAAGCCCCAAACAATCGACAAGGTGGAAAAAGTTGATTTTTTAACTAAAATCTTGTGGTCGATCTTGTCCGAGATAAACCGAAAAAAACTATTTTTACGAGTTTTAAAAAAATATACTAGTTTTGTAAAGTAAAAACTTAAACGTGTTATTTCTATCAATTTTTCTTGTTGCGGTTGAATGGGTCAATTGGCCGAACTATAAACCTTGATCAAATTATTATTGAAATGTATGTGCCTACACAATTAAAATGCAGCTAGGCTAGCATGTGTATGTAAGTATTAAATCAGCAATTGCCTATAGAATTAACTTTATCACAATCCTACTTCTTATATTTTTTAGGTTTATTGATGATTCAACCTTCGAACTTAAAGTTTTGTGTTCAGACGTCATGTTTAATTGGAGTGTTCACTGAAACTATGGAAACCAAATCGGAATCAAACTGAAACTGAACCGAAAGCGAATCAATGCAGTTCGGTTCGATTTAGTGTAATTCTAAAATCAAATTATGTGGTTCAATTTGATTTCATGATTGCTTTTGGTTTTTGAATGTTTTCAAATTTTGGTTTGGTTTTTTAAAACAATTGTAAAAATTAGATAACAAAATAAGAAATTTAGAGTTTGAGTAAGTGTTTATAGACCTAGTTTTCAAAACAAAAACCAAATGATTACCAAACGAGATTTTAGTTTCTGGTTTTTTTTAGTTTTTGAAAATTAGGCCTATAAACATCTCTTCACTTTCTAAATTTGTTGCTTCGCAATCTACTTTATATCAATGTCTTAGAAAACTAAGCCAAAAATTAAAAATTAAAAAAAGTATATATATTTTTTTTTTTAACTTGACTAAGAATTCAATCATATACTTAAAAAATGTAAATCATTTAAAAAATTGAGAGAAAATATGTTTAATTTTTAAAAAAATAAAAAACTAAAACAATTATCAACCAGCCTAAATTATTAAAAAGATTTATTGAAATAAATACGTTCCATATAGGAGTAAATCCATTTTTTCCCGTTTATTTATTTATTTTTTTATTTTTAGAATTATGAGTAGAAGGTTTGGTTGTTAAGTAAACAATCCATACGTATTAATTTGAGAAATTTTTTTAGTGGTTTGTCACTTTAAAAAATGGAGAAAAAATATGTTTAATTTTTAAAAATAAAATAATTATCAATCAGCCTAAATCGTTAAAAGAGATTAATTGAAATAAATACATTCCATATAGGAGTAGAATTTTGTTTGTTTTTTTTTTTTTTTTTTTTTTTTTTTTTTTTTTTTTTTTTTTTTGGTTGAGAATTATGAGTAGAAGGTTAAGCAATCCATCCATATTAAAAATATATTTAATTTGGGAAATTTCCTCGGTGGTTTCTTCCACTATACTACTAATCAGCAAACTTTAAAATCGTTGCAAGGAAATGACCAAATCTTGGACGTACAGTTTCTTGGAAAGGAATGGGAAAATTCATGGTTGACATTACCTCTGTTCATGTTCATCTATAAAAAATCAGATCAAATTATATTAAAGCACTAAAATGAATAAATAAATTGGGAAGGGAAGAGGTAGAGTAGCATAGAGATGTATGTGACAAGGCCTCTTTCTCTATACAGAGACACTTCTTCTTCCTCCTCCTCCTCGGCGCTTGAGCCTGAGGGTCCAAATACAGGCGTCTTGGTGATCGAAGACGAAGCTTCGGAATTGAGATGGTTTTTTGGACTGCTTAAGGATACGTCTGTGGCAGTGCCGCCGTTCCCTCAGAACAAGCTACTGGAGCTTCGATATTTGAAACATAGTGCTGCACACAACCGAAGGCACTGGCACCATCTCACTGATTACTTTTACGCATGGCTAATTCCTGTTTTGAATCAGCCTCCCAATTCCAACCAATATTATATCATCAATTCTCGTGGCAAAACTAAAGGGTATTCCATTTCTCCTTTTTGCTTCTTTTCTTTTCTGTAGTTAGCTGCGTAATGTCGAGATTTGATCTAATTTTTTAAGTAATACTTTGGTGCAACTCAGACTATATCTATCTTTATATATCTCCTTCAATTACAAAGAAAATAAGGCCATATAGCAGTTTGTGATTGGATATTTAAGTAAGATGCACAAAGATAGATGCATCTAAGTATTTTTTTTTCCTAACTTTTCGCTATTACTGTTATCTTGAGTCTCAATTTTCCTTTTAGTCCATTAAAATATTATTTTGTTCTCTAGTTGAACTTTAATACAAGTCATTTTACTGTCTTAAAATTAGTTTTGGTTGACTTTTTTAAAAAATAATATATTTATACACAAAAAATTTTGGAAACATATTCACATGGTGTATTTTTATTATTAAATTTATTGTCATATTTAATCAATTTTGATAAAAATTAATTTATCATTTAAGATTTATTAAAACTACATGAACTAAAATTGAACATGAGACTAATATCTGAAGTACAGAGATCATAATGATATTTTTATTATTTCATTTAATCTTAAAATTCATCAATATAGTTAGTTCTTATTCGTGATTATTTTCAAACAAGAAAAAAAGTCTATTTAGTTCAAATAGTTAGTTCTTGTTCTTTGTTGATTGTTTTTTTTTCTAAAAAAAAAGTCTCCATTTAGCACTCTCCGTTTAGATATTGTGAATATTTATCTACGTAGTGTCTTTTATTGCATAAACATTATTATCGTTATTATTTAACCAATTTTGATAAAAAAATAATTTTGAATGACCAAATTTAATAATTTATTGAAAGTATGTATATTACATTTAAAATTTATTGGAAAAAAACAAGGACTGACGTTGGAGAAGAGAGAGAGAAAAAAAAAGGAAAATATAAGAAAGTTTAGAGGTATTTTTAAAGAGATTTATTCAAACCTTTAAAATTCAGTATTATTTTTTAAACAAATTATACAAAATTCAAAAGTATTTTCTATAATGGATGCCCCTATCCAGAAGTACTAGCATTCACGAAATTATGACACATGGGTATTCATATTCATCAAGATCAACCCTAATGAATTGTAGGCTGGCATGTACAAGTTCAAAGGAAGACGACATAATTAGTTGTTGTTGCTTCAACTTTATTGATGATATACAACCACAACTCTTCGACCCAAGAAGTCCTTATCAACAGTTCCAAATTACCAATAAATATACATACTTTGGAAGTCAAGATGGTTTTGTGTCTAAGTCAATGGCTTCCGATGGGGTTCCTCCATATTTCCTAAGACATCAAGGCTGGACAGCTAATACCAAGACTCTTGAAAACTTCGAAGCTTGGCCAGCACTCGGCATCAACCCTACATTACGAGCTCGCCTCCCTAAGCTTGACTCGATCGACCCAGTGGTGGTGGGAAAATGGTATTGCCCTTTTATTTTCATTCGTGAAGGAGAGATTGGTGCTCAGATGAGGGACTCAACGTACTACGAAATGACCCTCCAGCAGAATTGGAAAGAGATATTTAGATGCTATAATAATAATAAAAATAGTACTAATGGTGATGTGTTGGTGGATGTTTGTGTTAAAAGGGAAGCGGTTTTAGTTAGAGAGACGCTGTTAACAACAAAGAGGGTGGTGGTTTCTGATGGGATTATGTGGTTCGGTCCATCATCAGAGGTGGGGCTGAGTATGGCGATTGTGGAGAGGGTTCAATGGGAAGAGGAGAGAGTTGGTTTTGTATGGGGAGAAAGTCATGAGGATCAGGAGATAGAGAGAGTTGTGAGAAGAGAAGTGTTTAAAGGAAAGGGAGTGTGGAAGAGATTTGGGTGTTATGTTTTGGTTGAAAGGTTTGTGCTTAAGAGAATGGATGGAACTTTGGCTCTTACTTGGGAATTCAGACACACTCATCAAATTAGAACCAAATGGGAATGAAAAGAAGGGAAAAACACCTCAAAGATTTTTTATATTTTTATGATGTAATTTTGAATTCTAGAAATGAAATAAATATTGGAGTTGATGCCCTAAATCTCGTAGGGTCTTATAGTTTGTAAACATTGTATGAACAAAATCTTATGTGATTAATAATATATGATATTTTATTCACTTTGTCTATAAAATATATGATGTTTTAGTTACATTAACCACAAACCAATAAACTAACATCCAAGGTTATCGTTGTAACTTAAACATGTATGTGGAGACATACAGGTGGATCATGTTTAAGTGATAATCTAAATGGTCTGTAGTAGATTGATAAGGCTGGGTACTTTATCCTGGTGACACTACGAGTATGACCCACTTTATAGGTGTTATAATTGTTGTAAAGTGCTACAAATGATCTGATCCTGATCATTCATGTATTAGACATGCGAGCAGAGATATTCTATACAAAGAAGTTTGTATAAGACTGGACCATGAAATGTTTAGTCTCGTTATATAACGTCGTTCATAATGAAGACTTACATTTCACCAGGATGACCATCGGTAACATGACCTAAATCCTGAGTGAGTTGTGAACTCCTGCCTAAGAGGGCGATCCTTTGATTTGTATAGGTGAGAGTGGCAAGATCACCGATTCAACAAACCTACCATTTTAGAGATTCGTCTGATTGGAGAGTTGGGAATATAGCTACACAAGATAAAATTCACTCCTTCCCTAAAGCAGGGGTAAGTAGATAAATTGCTCTTAAGGACTGATTCAGGTCTTGAACAATGTGGCACCACACCCCCTCCTGGCCCGAGAGGGGTTTAGTCATAGTAGAATTATGATCTATTATTCATTAGAGGAATCGGTGGTACTTAAGGAGTTAAATATAACAATAGGGGAAAAACGGTAATTTGGCCTAGCTGTACTTACGAGCAATTTGTGAAGGATCATCGTACTATTGATTGATTATATCCAATGGACATAAAAATATATATGTAGTGCGAAGAGTGCAGTTGTCGGTCTTTAGTGGAGTATCCGAAAGTTAACGGATGGTGAATAGTATAATTAAAGAGTTGAATTAATTATTCATGTACCGTTAGAGCTTCATGCTACAGGTTCATAAGGTCCCCTTGGTAGCTCAAAAGGATTTAGTTGAGAATCAGTTTTTGGGTTAATTTGAATTGTTCAAATTAATAAAAGAGGTTTAATTATATATGATATAATTAAATCGTTTCAATTATATATGGTATAATTGTCATGATGTATTTGATACATTATAGTTAGTTGGAGGAAATAAATATTTGAATGAGATTCAAATATATTTTTTATGAATGTGGTTTATAGTTGTTAAATTTAATATAAATATGATTTATATTAAATGCTATAAAATAGAGAGAAGAAACTATAGTTTATATTGTATATGATACAATATTAAAACTATAGGTTATATGTTATATTTGATATAACATATAATTTAATATAAATATAATATGATAAGTTAGTTATCATATTTATTTATATTATATTATTATTTTGAATAATAACTTTCCTCTTTTCTCTCCAACCACCTTAATGACTGGTTATTGTTTTTGTGGCAAGAAGAATAAAAGAAAAGTATTTTTCTTGTTCTTCCTCAACGACTAACATTGTGAATTGTTGTACGATTGAGTTTTTTACAGAAAAGTTCTTTGTGTTCTCTCAATCTCCTTCCTCCACCCAAACCATCTTTCCTAACCAAAATAGTCAAAGTTCACCACTATTGAGTTCTCACCCCGAGAATACTAAAGGCTCATTGTGGTAGTGTCCTCTTTGTTTGGTTCCAGAAAATCTTGAATAAGGTCTTCAAGAGGTTGTTGTGTTCGTGACTGTTCAAGAGATTTACACGAAGAAAAGTTCTTCAAGGGTAATGTATCTTAAACCCTTTATTTCTTATAAAAGCATGTTGTAGTTTACTTTAAATGCATATCTTGTATGTTTACTGTAAATTATGTTTTCAATAATTAATGGAATTTAGACGATCCGCTTTCGCTCAAGGATTTCTTTCAATATGAGTTCTTTCAATTGGTATCAGAGTCAGGTTGTTGGTTTCTGATTCCAAACTCCATTCTTATATTGAATTCGTTTACAATACTGGTGGGTTTTATTATCTGTATTCTATTTATGTGATGAATGGTTGTGGATAATTTGTTGATGGATGTTTCAGGATAAAAATCTCTTTTTATGGTTTTCTGTTTTATTTACAAAGTTGAATTGTAAGGGCCCCTACCTTTTTGGGCAACAAATTGCAATCGAGTCTGTATTGGTTTAAGTTTTGAGTCGCTCGTGAAGCTTCAGAAGAATGGTTGTAGTGTGTTTCGATGGAGAAAACGGAGATTGCCGCATTGTGTAACTAAAGCTAAACGATCGTCTAGATTTTGTTATGCGATCATGTAGAGTTTATTACACAATCGTGTAGCATATGCTAAATGATTGCATAGCTAATGCGACACAATCGTGTAGAGTTTGCTACACGATCGTGTTGTGTTGGCTGCATGATCGCATAGGTGCTTGAAGCTAGACGATCGCATGGTATATGATACTCAACGCAAGCTTGCATGCTAAACGTTCGTGTAGACTATCATGCTCATCGTATGGTCATTAGCTACACAATCGCATAGTATGTGATACTCGATGCACGCTTGCTAATTACACGATCACATAGACTTTCATACTCATCGCATAGTCAAAATCTACGTGATCGCATATAAACGATCGTCTATACTCGACGCCTCGCTGCTCGACGATCAGGAGTTTGCTACACGATTAGCTGCAAGGGTTCTTGGTGGAGCAGTTCAAGACCCAGTTCACTTGTTCCAAACCGATGGATTCAACTTTTTAATAGATTAGCCTTTAATTTCCATTTTAGAGATATTCTACCCCGGTCCATCAACTTTAGTTTAAATATACATGTGATGTATGTTTATTTTATATGCCATAATGTATGTCATATAGCTTTAAAACCCACCATAGATTATGCATTTATTTTCATGCATCATTTTATATTATAAGTGTTATAATATATTGGTATGTATGATTTATATTACATAAAGTATGCTCATGCATCATATAATATAAGAGTTATAGTATATGTATGCATGTATTATCGCATATCCATGCATCATTTATATTATAAATGTTATAATATAAGGAAGAATGGTTGTGTGGATTGTATGCTATAGCATAGTTCATTACTTAATTATATAAATATTATATATTAGTAATGAATGAACATTGCATGAAGCATGACACTACCTTAGGTTAAATTATAATTGTTATAATTAACTTATGTATGTCATTCATGTAATAGTTGGTTTTAATTGTTTCATTTCTTATAATTGTTATAATAAATGAAATTAGAATTAAAATCAATAATAAAGGGTTGCATGCAAACCTTAGGCTATAATCATTTTTTAAAATTGTTTTAAAATATGATTGAGATGGACCTAAGATGACGTTTTTAATGAGATTAGAAATCTAAGCTTAATTTTTTAAATCGGTCTAAGATTAAATATGTAACAAATGTATCTATAAGGGACCTTTTGTCTAAAGTTGATTCTGGCTAGGCTGGGGTACTTAAATTGATGGAAACGTCGCACCCTGATAGCAGAAATTTTGGTGTCGCTCCCAAAACCCTTGCTATACAAATAATATTATAAATCACCGAACAAACTACTTATACTAACTGGTAGTACAAGCGGCAAGTCCAAGGTCTAACATCAAGGAAGTGTGGAAGATTAGTTCCTCGAAGCACGTTTTCAGTTAAAGAGATAAATTGGGGCTTGGTGTGGATAAGATAAAGGAAAGTACATAAAAGAATAAAGTGCAAGAAAATAAAAGATAGAAATGCAATTAAAGAAACGATCTACCTTAAGGGAATCAGAATTGGCCAATGTAACTTTTGTTCATCGAGTTATTTAAATGAAATTTAGTTTCTTGAATATGCCTAGCCCAATTGATTGGAATCCCAATCAATGGTCCTAATTACCAAATTAATCAACATGCATAGAAAATGAATCCGCTCCATACAAATTAACTAATCGCATTAAGTTCTAGGGATAATGCTTGGATGAGTGTTCGACTTCCAACGTCTAATCAAACATTCAATATGGTTTTTCTCTAGGTTGATAGGAGCCGTCCTTTTTGCCTAACTAACCTATTGCTTCCAATGGGATTAACCTATAAATATTTGTCAGATATTACAAGGTAATCGCAAAGCATTAAAATAACACGAAAAATTGTTGGGCGTCAATCAATAATTAAAATCATGCAATTCATAAAATACAAAGTTCAGATTAAAACCCATAAAAAAAAAAACAATAAATTGCATTCCAACAAAACTCCGAAAAAAAGCTACATTGTTCCAAATTCTCCTAAACTAGAAAATAACTAGAACTTACCTTCCCATTGAGATGAAAAAGACAAATCCCGACTCGTTCCATGAGATGAAAAGAAAAAGGGAGAAAAATACAAGTGGAGAAGTAAGAAAAGGGTAAAAATCGGCAGGAGGCCAATTGGAGGTTGTGTGCCCTGCCCTAAAACGCGAGAGACACATTTATAGAAAATCTCGTATCGTCGCGACGCTGCCTCTGCTCCGCGTACACGTTCGTCTTCCATTGTTGTAACGCTGCTCTGTTCTTCACTGAATGGGTAGCTGCTATCTTATAGCATTGCTCAACGCTCGTTTGAGTGTTGCGACACTCCGTCTAGGGGTGTTTTCATCCGTTCACATCTTCTTGAAGTCTGATTGCTCAAATTAGCTTCTAATTGCTCCAAATTAACCCAAAATAGCTCGTAACAACGAATTCTACCTCCAAGATGCTCGATGTCTACAAAATTATCAAATAAACACATTAAATATAGTAACAACCTAGAATTAAGAAAAGGAAAATAGCACAATTTTGGTGTTATCAAACACCCCCAACTTAATTCTTGATCGTCCTCGAGCAAGGTAAAATCATACATTCACACAAAAATTATGCTTGCTCAATCACAAGTGTCGTTACTTTAGTCTCAACAGTCTATAAGGATGAGATTTGTAATAAAAAAAATGAAATCCGATTACAATAAATCAATAAAGCACATTTGAAAATAGTTCTCAACTTTTCATGCATGAGTGAGTCAAAAGCCCTACTAATTAAGCTCGCGAAGCTCGGAATGGTTTTATAGGACCCTCAATTCGCTTTCCCCCTACACTGGCTCGAAGGTTCATGAGGTAAGCTTCCTAGACTCAACTTTGTAATAACTGACTTAAGGAAACCAAACTTTTATTTATTTTTTTTATTATTGTTATTATTATTATTATTATTATTATTTTTTTTTTTTATATTGAAGCTTACTAGACACATCACCTTTGTTTTGACTTTTATATTCAACTTTTATATTCAACTTTACACAAAAGAGGAAACCTTATCTAGACACATCACCTTTGTTTTGACTTGCCCACACGGGTGTCACGCGAGTCATCCAACTACGAGCAATGTCTCCTAATAAGATGTCGAAGCTTACTCATTCCTCGGGGTACTTTAGCTCAAAGGGAAACTACGGGTGTCATAGTTGTCCTAGGTTAATCATATCCCAAAAAAGAGGAGTAATCCCCTTCAAAAATAACCTACAACTTGCTTTTACTTTACAACACACCCTGCCTTTTACAAACTTGGCTTTTACATACTCTACGCTTGGCTTTTACAATACAAAACAAGAGTTTGGAAAGAACTTAGGCATGCATTACTAGGTTGAGCTTTCAGTCACTTAACACGTATCACCTAGGCATTTTAGGGTGATAACGAAAATATAAGCCCCATAAAACGGCTCTAAGCATGCAAGTCTTAATTTCGTTGGACAAGGGACTTAAAGATGCATGAGAGACAAGAACATTTTTTAAAATGGGCTAAACATCATGATCATGCTCTTTGAACATAGTTTCATGCAAACCTAATCACCAAAAGGATTTATCATCAACTACTCATCATAACAAACTAACCAAAAGAGCAGGCAAGTAAATTAAGCACACAACATCGTCCGAGCACACGCTCAAGGACCCCAACAATCACAACATACCCCACCCCCAACTTAAAACGATACATTACCCCTAATGTATCTCTAATCTAAGCCCAATAAAAAAATAAAATAGTCAAGGGAACAGAAAACCTCCCCTGATAACGTTTCTGCACACAAGATGGTGGTAAGAGGGCTACATTAAATTGATTTTCTTCTTCTTCAGGGCAGAGGGAAAGAAAGCCTACAAAAGAAAAACAAAAAGAAATCTAATCTAGAAAACAAATAAAGAAAGCAGTAAAAAATTTTCACCTGGCTCCCTCCAGGAAGGGTAAATTTTTAACGTTGATTGCTCGACGTGACTTGTCCCCTGTCAAAGTACAAAGAAATTCTCGTATTTCTCTAGTCCTTCTTGGATGAGTCGATATGACCCGGTAAGGTTATAAGGGTTCTCATCTTTTGAAGAGAACCAGACAAGTCAAAATTTCTATTTTTAATTTTGTTCAAAAAAGAAGAAAAAGAAAAATCAAAAGACTCAAGGACTGACTCAACTGAAAATATAGACTCTAACTCAATTGACTCGTGAGGCGAAAGTGAGCAAAATTAAAAAATGAGAGGAATACCAGTATAAAGAACAGGACGAGGCTTGGGAGTCGCTGACTCTTTTACATAGGATTCTTTCAAATTAAGCTCATACTCATACTTAACCTCACAAACTAGCAAGCATGGAGTGACATCCTCATCATCACTGGAGAAGTAGTACTCTGCAAAGAACTCGACCTCTGAGTTATAGACGATGGACTACTCTAATGTGCTCTCCAGTTTCTGCATGACCTTATTCAACTGGGCAACATGGGTGATCAATCCTTGCAGCCGAGCTTGAAAATCCTACTGAAAATTCTTTGTATCCTGTTGAAACTAAGAAGTACTATTAGCAAGTTCAGAAACTAAAAACCCCAAAGTCATACCTGGGCACGAATTTCCAGGAAGTGGTTACTGCTCCTCCACCGTGTCGACATGGACTTCTTACGCCTCTGGGTCTTAAGAAAACCAAAGGAATGGTCTGGAAACTACTCGTCCGGCCTCCCAACTGAAGTTGCAAGTCGAGCAACAAGGTCACTAAGACTTTGCAAATCAGTCCTAGCCTTTGCCTCGGGGCAAAGACTCTCCTGTTGGATGAGTTCAAACTCTTGTTGCCTACGGAGCTTATCCTGCTCAAACTTAAAAGATCTATCAACAAGCTTTATAACCAAAGCCTCTAAAGACATACCTAACCCTAAAGACTGAGCACGAGTCAATTGGTGTGGGGTTGTGAAATCTTGGCTGCCAAAGCTCTGTTGCCATCTTGAGTATCCATGGTTAAAAGAATCCCCCCACCAAGAATGGTGAGGCTCATAGTCCCAAAGACCATAATACCCTTCCTCGAAGAATGCACATGGGGCTGGCATCCACTGTAACCTCGAGCATGCTTGCGTAGGATGTCCCTCGAGTAGGCAACTCCTGCACACCTCTACTTGCTACGATCTCCTTCTCACCAAGTTTCTAACCAAGGAAGTCAACTCAACAAGCTAATGGCGAAGGCCACTTACCTCGTCATCAAAATTTTCAATTTGACCTTTGGACGTCGAAGACTAATTCAGAAATCTTACCATGCTCAACTGACACAAAAAGAAAACAAATAAAAGCAAAAGAAACTTTAACTAAAAACTAACTAAATTTTTGGTGTCACTCCCAAAACCCTTGCTATACAAATAATATTTATAAATCACCAAATAAACTACTTATACTAACTGATAGTACAAATGGAAAGTCCGGGGTCGAACCTCAAGGAAGCGCGGAAGATTAGTTCCTCGAAGCACGTTTTTAGCAAAAGAGATAAATTGGGGGGGTTTGGTGTGGATAAGATAAAGGAAAGTGCATAAATGAAATAAAGTGCAAGAAAATAAAAGATGGAAATGCAATTAAAGAAACGATCTAGATTACGGGAATTGGAATTGGTCAGTGTAATTTTGTTCATCAAGTTATTTAAATCCAATTTAGTTTCTTGAATATGCCTAGCCTAATTGACTGGAATCCCAATCAACGGTACTAATTACCTAATTAATCAACATGCATAGAAAACAAATCCGCTCTATACAAATTAACTAATCACATTAAGTTCTAGAGATAATGCTAAGATGAGTGTTCGACTTTCAACATCTAATCAAACATTCAATATGGTTTTTTTTTAGGTTCGACTGCTCTATTCTTCACCGAATAGGTAGCTACTGTCTTATAGCATTGCTCAACGCTCGTTTGAGTGTTGCGACGCTCTGTCTAGGGGTGTCTTCATCTGTTCACGTCCTCTTGAATCCGGTTGCTCAAATTAGTTCCTAATTGCTCCAAATTAACCCAAAATAGCTCATAACAACGAATTCTACCTCAAAGATGCTCGATGTCTCAAAATCATCAAATAAACACATTAAATATAGTAACAATCTAGAATTAAGAAGAAGGAAATAACACAATTTTGGTACTATCACACCCCTACCTGGGAACCTACATGGAAAGGTGAATAAGATATATTTGTTGCATGCATGCAAATTTGATGAAAGTTTGTTAAAGAGTTTAATAAGACTTAAATTAGATAGATTTTGTTACATGCATTCAAATTATGTTTTCAATAATTAATGGAATTTGGAGGATCCGCTTCCACTCAAGGATCTCTTTCAATATGACTTCCTTCAATAAAAACATATTTTTCTGGTTAATATTTGAAATTACCATAACATAATTCATTTTAACAACGCCCCTGCTGATCTTCAAGCTAGTAGTCTTGCTATGGAAAAAGCTTTAAAGATTATTTCTTTGAAGAAGGAAGCTGTCCCTCCTAGGATCAGTTTAAGCATCAATCTGCCTATTACTCATTGAAAGTCACCAAGAGAGAGTTGCTGGAAGATGAATATTGATGTCACATGATCGGAGAAGGCTCAGAGTGGTGAGACCAAGTGGATTGTTTGTGATTGGAATGGTCACCCCTACTATTTTTGTAAGATTTCTAACTTATCTGAGGTTTAGTTGAAGAGCTCTCTTTCTTGCTCCTTTTGTATATGTTTCTTATTTTTGTAAAATTTCTAGAGATGAAAACAAAGATACCCATAATATAGCAATTTTGGCCTTTTCATTTGGGACTTCATCTTTTTTAAGAGATTTATTTTCTTCCTTTGTTTTTACCTTTATCCTAAAGAGGGATTGATGTCTAGCTATTGGGGAAGTAAAGAAAAAAAAGATGGCGAATGGATGGAATATTTTTATTTTATTTTTTTCCTACACAACCTTTCCCAACGACTTTCCTTTATATGCTGGCATTGTCAACGCCCAACACCAATCCTTGAATCCTTGCAACAAATTTCATTAGTATAATTTAAATCTTCTATTGATTCATAGTCGCTTCCACGACTTGGGTGATGTGGAACAAGCATTTTGTTCAAGAATTTATTGTTTTAAAATCATGTGTAGGAAAATTAGGACCAAATCTTGGGCCTAGAGTTTCTTCGAAAGGAATGGGAAAATTCGAGGTTCAGTTCATCTATGAAATTAAAGCGCTAAAATGAATAAACAAAATTAGAGGGAAGGTAGAGTATATAGAGATGTATGTGACAAGGCCTCTTTCTCTGTACAGAGGCTCTTCTTCTCCTTCTTCATCAGCTTCGATTGAACCTGAAGGTCCAAATACAGGTGTTTTGGTGTTCTAAGATGAAACTTCAGAAAGAAAATGACTTTTTGGATTGCTTAAAAATAAATCTATGAAGGAGCCATCATTCCCTTTGAATAAACTACTGAAGCTTCAGTATTCAAAAAGCATCCACAATAATACTGATTATTTTCACGCAATGCTAATAGTAGTTCTGAATCATCCTGTCAGTAAAAATTATTTAAAATGAAAAAAGAAAAAAGGAAATCACACATTGGTTATTTCAAGGTTTTAGAGGGGTGAAGAGACAAGTAAATGTAGGTATGGTGGACATCCACACACGCCACTGTCTGGGCATGGCGTGGAATTATTTTTTATTAAAAATAATTATCTTTTTCTTTTATTTTTTATTTTTTATTTTTATTTTATTTTCCAAAAATTGAAAATTATCATCCGTTTCGTTCCAAACTTACCATAGCCTTCGTTGTTCCATTCTTGTCATGGTCTTTTTTTAGCATAATCAATTTTAGAGAGAGGGTGTCAGAATTTCTATCGGTTCCAGTGCAATTCCAGTTGAGACAGAAGTTTGTTGGGCTATTTTATTATGGGGACAACGTGGCCTTATTCTGATCTGCTTGTACAAAGAGCAGAGCCGCGAAACATCTTAAAGAGAGCGAGATCCGCGACTTAGCCTACTTTCACCGTTTTTCATTTTGCAGGCTCAGTTTTCGACGATCGAAATGTCTATTTTTTATAGTCTTCTATCCGCTGGAGGAACCATTAACAATTTTAAGACGTTATCCATTTTCCATGATTCATAGTGGCCCTATCAACATAGAACGACTTCATGTCCTCCGATATCAATCGTCCTTTCTAATTCGAGGGGCACACTTCAAACATTGGAAACAAAAGATGTTGTTCTTTCTCACTGTCAAGAAGGTTGTTGATGCTTGCACCATGAATGATTCCGGGGCTTGAAGGATGTGGCACCACACACCTTCTTATAGCCCGAGAGGTGTCCACACATAGTAATACTATGTTGTATTGTTCATTAGAGGGATCGGTGGTACTTAAGAAATTAGATGTAACTATAGGGGCAAAATGGTAAATTGGTCCAACTGTACTTACGACCATCTGTGAAGGGTTATCGTACTGTTGATTGGTTATATCCGATGGACATAGAAATATATTTATGGTGAGAAGAGTGCAGCATTCGGTCTTTAGTAGAATGCCTGGCAATTAACGGATGGTGGATCTCGTGGCTAAAGAGTTTAGTCAGCTATTCACGTATCGTTGGAGCTTCAAGCCACAGGTCTATAAGGTTCCCTTGGTAGCTCAATGGATTCAAGTTGAGAATCAGTTTTTGGGTCAATTTGAAGTGTTCAAATCGACAAAAGGGAGTTTGATTATATATGATATGATTAAAATGGTCAAAAGGGAGTTTGATAATTGACATGATGTATGAGATACATTAATAGGAGGAAAAGGATGTAAATATGATTTATATCTAGTGGGAAAGAAAAGGACTATGGTTTATATGTTGTATATGATGTGATATTAAACTATAAGTTATAAATATAATATGACTATATTTATTTTAAATAAACAATTATGAGATAATTGTTGGTGGTTTTTCTCCATAACCGAACAAGATAGTGGGAGGTTATATTCAGTTTTTGTAACTGAAGGATAAAATGAAAATAGTTTTCATTTTGTAAAGAGATCGAATTAGTACACTACCCATCCTCTAGTAAACGAGAGCATACACGACTCAAGTTTTCCTAAACGATCATGTACACGCGCAGCTTTCCTAAACAATCGCATAGTATTTTCCAAATGATTGCATAGTCTTTTCTAAACGACCACGTGCACGAGCGATTTACCTAAACAATCAACCCCGTTTTACTAAACGGTCGTGCACCCTTTGCTAAACGATCAAGCACCCGTATACACGATAGACTCCATAATTCTCCCACTTGCTTGGTCGTTGTAAATGATCGTTGTTTCCTCCTCCTCTCTACCAAATCCAACATAAGCCCACACCTCCTGGATTCTCACTCCGAGAATATCGAGGTTACTGAGTGGTAGTGTCCTCCTTGCTACTTGTTCGTGTAGAAGATGGTTCGTTGGTGAGCGACAACGAGATTTGGTGGACGATTGACTTGACAATCTTAGTAACAGTGAGAGTTGTTGTTCCGTGACGAGAGCAAGACTAAAAGAGAAGAAGAGTTCTTCAAGGGATATGTTTCTCGCTCCTTTGTTGTTTAAGTATGAAAAGCTTGTCGTAATTTATTCTTAGATTCATAACTTGTTGTTTGTTTGTGAATGTGGTGTTTATGTCATAATGAATTTAGAACGATCTTGCTTTCGCTCATAGGTACTCTTAGTTCCTTCAAAAGCCAGTTGTCACAAAAGAATATCCTACCGAACCGCAAATTAAAGATGCTGCTGTTTGGAAAATTTGATTTTCTCTATAGAAATTTTATATTATATGGTCTAACTAATGATCTTTATGATTATTATAGCATAAGGAAAACAGCAAAAGAAGTATGGGGTTCCCTGCAGAAAAAATACGACACCAAGGAGGTCAGCTCCAAAAAATGTACAGTAATGTTGGGTTTTATGTCTTAAAACTCGTAGTTTGTAAAATGATAAACATTTTCTATAATCAATAAACTTATTATTGATTTTATAAATTGTATGAAAGTCTAAATCCAATAAATTAAGACCCATGACTATTACATGAGTACTTGAACTTTATGTGGAGACATAAGAGTGGATCAGGTTCGAGTAAATAATCAAAATGATCTATGGTACATGAATAAGATTGGGTACCTTATTCTAGTTACACTATTAGATTCGGACTACTCTGTAGTTGTTACAAAGAGTTGTAAAGTGCTACATACGATGTAATCCTAATTCGTATATGTTATGACATGAGGAGTGGAGGCGTCCTTTGCAATGAGTTTGCATAAGATCAGACCAAAAAATAAGTCACTCTTACTTTATAATGCTGTTTACTATATAAGATTGACTATTTCACCCAGATGACCTAGGTAACTCGATCATAATCCTAAGCTAACTAGAAACTCCTGTTTGTTCGAGATTATCCTTAGATTTGCATAGGTAAGGGTTGGCTCAACAGCGCTGGCTCAATAAGACTCCCATTTCAGGGGTAAAACCTAATAGATAGCTAGGGGCATAGGGTGCAAGACGGAATTCACGCCTACTCGATTTAGGGATAGGAGAAAGGTTGTCCTCTGAAGTACTGAATCTAGGTCTTGAACAAGGGGCCCTACCCCCTCACTGGGCTGAGAGAGTTTGGTTTAGTGATTGGATCACAAACTAGTTGTTCATTAAAGGATCAGTAGGAACTTGAGAAATAAGACGTAATCTCGGGGGTAAAATAGATATTTAACCCAGCTGTTATTACGTACAACCTATGAAGGGTCGACTTGCTGATTATGGTTAAATCATGTGAACATAATATATCTACAATGAGGGAAGTGCAACTATGAGCTTTAGTGGAGTGACTCATTAGTTAACGAATGAGGATTAATCTGGTCTAATGAGTTTAGACAATTAATCTCGGATCATTAGAGCCCATGATCTGTAAGTCCGCGAGGTCCCCCTACTAGCTCGTAAGCTCTAGAATAGCATGATAAGTTAATTTGAAATGTTCAAATTAGAATTAAATGAATTAGTAATTATATGAGATATAATTACGTGTTTAATTTGAGAATTAAACGGAATAGAAGAATTTATATTTAAATATGCTTTAAATATATAAAGATGAATGTGTGTAAAAAAATTAATTTAATATTTGATATTAAATTAATTAGTTCTATTTTAAAATTAATTTATGAAATTGATTTTATTTTTCAGTTTTTAAAATCAAAATGGATTTTGGAAATATCAAATTTTGATTTTTGAGATAAAATTGGAAAATTGGAAAATGCAATACACAAAATGGAAAAACCACTTTTTCCATTATCCATCTTCTACTTGCTCACACAAAAGTCATCACTATTGCCTTGTGTTACTCAAAGCATGAGTAGAAACTCATGCAACTATCTTCCTTGCATGATGGTCTACAATATATTGAAGAGTTTGGAGTGAATTTCGGGCATGCAATCAAGAGAGAATTTTAGAGAAAATTCGTGATCAAGAAAATGTTCTTCAACAAGATTGCTGTTGTGCACAATTCTCCATCGTCCCTTGATTCAAGCTTGTTTTGAGTCCCACAACTCAATCTAGAGTACCAAGAGAATAGTAGGGAAGATCTTGAGGTGGTCAACAACAAGATTGGGAGAAGATTGCAGCTAGAGAACGATCTTTGAAGAGGTTCTACAAAGGTATGTCATGAAACTCACTTGTTTTCTACAAGAGCATGCTTTATATTTTGCCAAAATTAATGAATTAGAGTGCTTAAATGATCCTTGTTGCTTCCGCTGTTACTGATACATTCCTACAAGTAAGCCATTACCTGAAGTTCTAAATGATGGACAACAAATCTGTGGAAGCTCGATCCCATGAACTGCAGAAAATAGCTCATGAGATAATAAGGTATGCCTCTTGACGAGCAATATCAAATTGTTGTTATTATTGACAAGTTACCCCCCTTATGAAATATTTTAAAAATACCCTAAGGCATAAGACCAAGGAATTCTCCTTTTAGAGTCTAATAACACGCCTAAGGATTAAGGAGGAAGCCCGCAAGCAGCACCAAAGGGAGGAGGTAAATATCGTATTAGGAAGGCATGTCTCTACAGTGATAAAGCCTGAACCTGAACCAAACTTAAAAGGAACTAAGAGGAAATGTCAAAATTGGGGCTCTAGCAACCAGAAGAATCAAAAGAAGTAGAAACCCCTCTCATGAGATACAATTTATTTGATATAACTGCAACAAACTTGGACATATGGCCAAGAATTGTAGGAACAGACATCTTCTACTGTGCAGACGAACCTGACAAAAGAGCCATTGGTAGCCATGATCACAGAAGTAAATGTGAACGGGTGCTCTGAGAGGTGGTGGATAGACACTGGCATTCACGTCATGTCTGTCATGACCTTAGTTTATTTTAGACTTATTCTGAAACTGAGGATAAAATATATTGTTGGGGGATCACCACTCAATAAAAATTACTAGAGTCGGTGAGGTGAAGCTGAAGTTTACCTCTAGGAAGACCATCGTTCTGAAGGAAGTTCTGTACACTCCAGAGATAAGCAATAATTTGGTCTCGAACTATCTCTTTAACATGACGGGCTTTAATTAGACCATAGGGACTGACTTGTATACTCTTACAAAAAATAATGTATTCGTGGTAAATGGCTATGCAACTGATGGAATGTTTAAGCTTAATCTTGACATAAACAAAACTAAATCTTTCGTTTATATGTTGTGTTCTTTTAATATTTGGCATGCTAGACTTTGTCACGTTAATAAATGAATAATTAGTAACATGAGTTGGTTAGAAATGATTCGTAAGTTATGTAAGAAAGACATTGATAAATGCAAATATTGTAGTCAGACTAAAATAACTAAGACTTTGCATAAATCTATATTTAGGGTATCTGAGCCTTTGGACTTAATTCATTCAGACTGATGTGAATTTGATGGTGCCTTGACTAGGAATAATAAAAGATGCTTTATCACTTTTTATTAATGACTGCTCTGACTTCACTTTTGCATATTTGCTGAAAATTAGAAGTGATGTTTTTTTATGTGTTCAAATTGTTTGTGGCTGAAATAGAAAACCAATTTAACAGAAAAGTTAAGAGACTTCATCGTGATAGAGGAACTCAATATGATGCAGATGTTTATAATAACTACGATAACTCACATGGAGTAATTCATGAAAAGACGACACCTTATTCTCCTGAAATGAATGGAAAAATTGAAAGGAAAATAGAACTCTATCTGAACTAGTAGTTGTTATTTTACTTAATTCAAGAGCTGCCTTTTATTGGTGGGGTGAAATTATCCTTACTATGTGTTATATGCCAAATAGAATATCAAAGTCTAAAACACAACCTCACCCTACGAAATCCTTAAGAATAAGAAACCGAACTTATCATATTTTAGAATTTGGAGGTGTCTAGCCTATGTAAGTGTTGGGTTGTACGTCATAAAACTCGCAGTTTGTAAAATTAAACATATTCTATTTGCAATAAAGATGTTATTGAGGTTTATTCAATGAAGTTGTTATTGAATATGTAAATTGCACTTGTAAAGCCTAAATCCAATAAACTAACGAACCCCTAACTATAGCATGAATACTTAAACTTTATATGGAGGCATAAAAGAGGATCAGATTTAAGCATATAGCCAAAATGGTCTATAAGTATAAGGATAGGGTTGGGTACCTTATCTTGGGGACAATATGAATGTGACCCGCTTTGTATTTGATAAAAGTGATGTGATCTCGAAATCATTCATGTAGAGACATGCGAATGGGGACATCTTAGCAAAAGATGTTTGCATAAGACCGAACCATGAAATAGTCACTTTTCTTTATAACGACCATTTACTGTTAAAGCTGACTATTTCAATCTGATGATCTAAGGTAACTCGATCTCAATCTAGAGCTAACTATGAACTCTTGTTTATTCGGGATTATCTTTTAATCTGCATGGGTAAGAGTGGTCCAACAGCGCTGCTTAATAAGCCTCCCCTTTTAGGATTAAGACCGGGTAGATATCTGGGGACATAGTCCTACAAGATGGAATTTCCTTCTACCGATTTAAGGATAGTAGATAGGTTTTTCCCTTAAGTACTCACTTCTAGTCTTGAACAAGGGGCTCCGCCCTCTCGGTTTATTGGTAGGACCATAAACCAATTGTTCATTAAGGGATTAATGGAGACTTAAGAAGCAAGATGTATCATAGAGATAAAACGATAATTTTGACCCTATATTAATACGAACAACCTGTGAATGGTCAACTTCCTGATCATGGTTAAATCAAGTGGACAGAAATATATCTACAGTGAGGAGATGAGCTACTGGACTTGCGTGGAGTGACCCGGTAGTTAAAGAATGTTGATTAATTCGGTTAAAAGAGTTTAGCTAATTAATCTCGATTCTTTGGAGCTCATAATTTGTAGGTCCATTAGGTCCTCTTACTAGCTCATTAACAGACTAAACCTTAGAATAAAGTGATGATAAAATTTGAAATGTTAAATTTAGAATTAAGGAAATATTATATAATTAAATGTTTAATTATCGAATTAAACAAAATTGGGGAGTTGAAAAATATTTAAATATGATTTAAATATTAATTACATGAATAGGGATTCATATTTGAAATAAGTGTTATATTAATTTAATATTTGATATTAAATTAATTAAAATTGTTAAAATTAATTGTTATAATTGATTTTGCTTAAAATTAATGAAATTTTATTTAAATATTAGTTATTTAATTAATATTTTATAAAATTACTTTTTCATTTAATTTTTTAGATTGGATTTCAAAGTTAAAATTAAATTTGAATTAAATTCATTTTAAAATGAAAAGATTGAAAGCTAGTGGGAAATTTCCACTTCTTCTAATTGATTACACCAATCTTCCACCTAAAATAAAATGGTTTGGGTGTCAACTTCTCTTTATTTTGAGTTTTCATGAGTTGAAAATTTAAAATATATATATATATATATATTGAAGAAAAATCTGCTGAGAATTCATTCATGCAATTGAAAAAATTGAGAAAGAAGGGTTCATTCTCATGTTCTAGACCAAAACTCAAACATCTCCAAAATTCCCTAAATTCACTCTTGTTTTGGATCCCACAATCCAATCTAAAGACCTAGAGAATAGTAGGAAAGATCATGTGATGCTCTACAAGTATTGGAGAGTAGATTAAAGCTAAGAAGTTTTTGTATTGAAGAATCATGCTTAATCACTAAAATTGATGTAGTTAGAGTGCTTAATATCCTAATTGTTTCCGCATGTTGATTGTCAACACCAACAGTAAGAACGTCAGATCCCGAAAGAAGGAAGCTTGTCAATAGAGCCTACGAGTGTGTCATTATAGGATACGCATCAAATAGTCAAGTCTATAGGTTCTATCCTAACAAATCAAGTGATTATAGAATCCAATGATGCTGACTTCTTTGAAGATAGATTTCCTTTTAAATCAAGAAATAGTAAGGGTCTCAGTTCTAGTAGTCTGGCTTCAATTAGAATTCAAACTCCAAATGAGAAAGCAAACCTAGAGACTAGGAGAAGCAATAGAACTCGTACTGCTAAGGACTTTAGGGATGACTTCCAAACTTTCAATGTAGAAGAAGATCCTAAAAATCTAAAAGATGTCATGTCTTCAGTAGATGCCAATTTATGTCAACAAGCTATAAATGATGAAATGGACTCTCTTGAGTCAAATAAAACTTGGTATTTGGTAGACCTACTCCCTGTTTACAAAGCAGTAGGTTGCAAATGGATCCCGAGGAAGAAACTCAAACCTGATGG
The DNA here is from genome assembly GCF_027475165.1 of Benincasa hispida. Lineage (NCBI taxonomy): Eukaryota > Viridiplantae > Streptophyta > Magnoliopsida > Cucurbitales > Cucurbitaceae > Benincasa > Benincasa hispida. Next base: position 51,689,088 of record NC_143484.1, on the reverse strand, counting down.
AACAATTGACAAGTTTAAAGCCAGACTTGTAGCTAAGGGTTTCAAACAAAGAGAAAACATAGATTTCTTTGACATTTTCTCTCCTGCGACTAGGATCACCTCAATTCGTGTGTTGTTTTCTCTAATTTTTTTAAACAACCTTATAGTTCATTAGATGGATGTAAAGACTACATTCCTAAACGGGAACTTGAAGAAGAGATTTACATAGAACAGTCTGAAGGCTTCGTGATCCATAGTCAAGAGAACAAGGTTTGTAAATTAGATAAATCTCTTTATGGCTTGAAACAAGCTTCTAAGTAATGACATGAGAAATTTGATAATCTCATCACATCTAAAGAATTCAAAGTTAATGAAAGTGATAAATGCATCTACTCTAAGTTCTAAAACAATCTATGCACTATCATATGTTTGTATATAGATGATTTGTTAATTTTTGGATCAAACTTGCACATTATAAATGATGTAAAATCCTTGTTGAGTGAAAATTTTGATATGAAAGACTTAAGAGAAGCAGATGAATCTTAGGCAACAATGTGACGATCAACACCAATAGTCGCTGTCTGACGATGTCGGATGCAATGAAACATACGTTCGATACAAGTGTCTTTGTGACTAATTGAGCTTTAGTCGCAAGCCCAATTAATGGGCGGGAGGTTTGGCGCCTTAGGGCATGCGACAAAAGCCCCTATCATCGCATGATGCGACAAAAGGATGATTCGTTGCAAGTCTTTTTATGTTCGACGAAAGGCTTTTTGCGTTTTTTTTACTAATTAGGCTTTGTGACTAATTGGGCTTTAGTCGCAGGGCCAATTAATGGGCGGGAGGTTTGGCACTTTAGGGAATGCGATGAAATCCCTAATCGTTGCATGATGCGACGAATCGTCCGTTCTCCACAAGGCTTTTTACTTTTCCCTCTTTCTTTCATCAAAGAGCAAGGGTTTTCATTTCAATTTTTCCCTTTCGTTCGGTCATTCATCTGAAATAAAATAAATCTGTCGTTCGCCGTTTGCCGTTTGCTATTCACTGGGAGCACGTTCATCGTTCGTTCGACGTTCGTCCGAAAGTGGAAAGTTTTTTTTCATCATTCGTCTATCGTTCGTCTGAAAGTGGGAGGTTCTTCATCTGTTCGCCATTCGTTTGAAACTAGGGAGTTCATCCATCGTTCGCCATTGCATGTGTCAAAAAGTTTGGTATTCCTCTGTTGTTCACCTTTCTTCTCTATTTCTTAAATGTAGTCAATGGAGGTGGAATTTCTATGAGTTTATTGCCCAAATTTATCTCTTTGATATAACAGACAAACCTTTTATTGTTTATTGTTTGTCTTTAATTCTGAACATTGTTGATATATATATATATATATATATATATATTTCCCCTAAACTTAGCACTTATTTCAATTTTAACCTAAATTTTTTTAATTTCATCAATTTAAATTTCAAATTTAGCCTTGAAACTTTAAATTTCATGAATTTAAACTTTAATTGAGGGTTTAAATTGATATAAATATTCAAATTTCTGGTTTAAATTGATGAAATTGAAATTTAAGGTTAAAATTGATGTAATATGTTAAATTTAAGGTTTAAATTGATGAAATTGAAAGTATAGATTCAAAATTGATATAGCCTATCAATGTTTAGGCTAATGAGAATCGAGTCCCTCACTTAAAGACTACAAGAGAGATCTAAACTCCGATGAAGTCATTTCTTTGATAGACATCTCATGTTCATATGCTCTTGCGAGCTGCTTCGGTGGTAGAGGCGCCTACCTATTACATTTCAATCCAATAGAACTTGTTAATTTCTTTTTTACTTTTGTTTTCTAAACATATGATTTAGACTTTAGGGGCAGTTGCAAAGATGTCAAAATAGGTTTTTAAGATTAGGCATTTGGACCATGTTTAATGATTTTACAAAAATGTTAGTCTTTGAGCCCAACCCAATTTCACTAATGGACTGTAATAAAAAAAAGACAAAAAATAGGGTTGACCAGATAAATTGCAGAATTTAAGTTTTCATTTGGACAAATAGCAAAAACTTTTTAAAATTGTAAAAATAGCAAATGGAATATAAATTAAAAAATAAAGATTACCAATTGTCAAAACTACCCCAATGGAATTCTAAAGGTTTGAGTGTTTTAAAATCGTTTGAAAACAACAAATACAGTCTACTTACTCCTATCACACACTACACACTCCATTATGACAAGGGGTCTAATCCACCATCCCACCTCACATGATAAACAATGAATTTAAACCAAAACCCTAACCAAGCATTTATTACCTAACAATCGTTCACCGGTAAGAAGAAAGATAGGAGGGTTCGATGGAAAAAGACCTTCACTTCAAGAGAAGAAATACTTTCTTGACAGCTTCAAGTGCTTGACCTTTGACGTTGAAGCTCCTTCAAAATAGCTTCAAGGGACTTTTTTGCATGGCATCAAATATTTTTCCACGGTATTGCAGCTTCAAAGGACTTTTCTAGTCCTTTTAAGTGCCTCTTCACTGATTGAAAACTGTTTAAATTTTCTTGAATGCAATCTGCTTAGGTCTGGAATTTGCTTAAATTTTCTAATTTCGGACAACATTGTGATTCCTAAATTTCTTCTAATCCATGCATTGCAATCTAGTCTACCTCTTGTTTGCACATTGAAGAGATGAAAACAATGCTGACCAAAACTCTTTATGTATAATATATAAATATTCCATTATTTTTTCAAAAATTAAAAAAAAAATTAATATTGGTTTTACTATTAAGTATTTAGATTCGAATCTTTTGGGATATAAAATAACGTCATTTTTTTAGGAGTTGAAAACAGAAACGATTAAATAAAACGATATAAAATCTCGTCCTTTGGTTGTTTGTATAAAACTGATAAGTCTACTATTAATCAAACATTACAAGCTATGAAAAAAAGAGAAAGTCGAAGGAAAAAGCAGAGCCAGCGAAAGATTAAGGGCAGCTGGAATAACTGGTGAAAAAGAACAAACAAGCAAAGGGCCAATAGTTCTTAACAGTGACGACGAGGTATGTTTTTATTTTTATTTTAATGTATTTGAAAACATCAAATTTTGATCATGTATGTAAAACAAGGAAAAACGGAGATAATGGCAGGGGGATCAGACAAAAAACATGCAACTCCAATAACTAGCAATAAACAAAAGCGCGATGCTTCTACACTAGAGGTCAAAGTTCCAGCAAGCAAGCCAAAGATAAAGAGCAAGTCAGGATTATTTGGGGAAAAAAACAAAGGTCAACAAGAAATATTAAGGGTTGAAAATCTTATAGATCTAATTGGCGATGCAGGCTATGAAAGAAAAGATAGAACCAAACAAAAAAAGGGAGAAAGGACATAGTAGAAGAAGAAGAAGAGCAACATGAACTACATGAGGGAAAGGTATGATAATGTAGATTTTATGAAATAATCTATTAATTACAGTGTAGTTGTTAAAGTATATACATAATATAATTTCTAAATAATGAAACAGGATGACCAAGATAGTAATGAGTATGAAGAGGAAGAAGAGAAGCTTGAAGGGACATGTGAAAACGTGCAAGATGAAAGCAAAGACAATGAAGAAGAACAGTCACAAAGTCGTAGGGAAACAACACTATAAAAAAATAAAAAAAATAAAAAAATAAAAAGATCATCTAGTGGACAGTTAGACAAGAGGATGGAAACAAAGAAAGGAAAAAGGGTAATCATCTACAAAATGGATATATGTGCAGTATTCTTACTTAAATATTTACTGTTAGTTGTAAATACTAGGTAATAACTAGGTCAGATAAAGGAAAAGGCAAAGTAACAACATGCCAAAAGGGGAAAACAATCGAAATGATAGAACCACGTGAGGTATTTTTACTCAAATACTCTGTACTTGTTTTTACTATTAGCATATTATTAAGCTTGTGTTTTTGGTTTATTTCAAATGTGTTAGGACAGTATCTGATGGATAGTGCAAGGAGAAATGAACCACTGAAAATAAACTTGTAAACAAAGACTTTTGTAGTTTATAAAATCAAAGAGAATTTAAATGAGGAGTTACAACAGAGATTTAGAGAAACTATTTTTGGACAATTCCTTGATTTTTTCATTACAAATCAATCTTCCCAGCTGTTGTTACACCTAATACAAAGACAGTGTAAACCAAAATCATCATCCCAGTTGAATTTCTTCATAGGGGGCCAAGTACTAAAATTTGGTTTGAGAGAGTTTGCATTGATAACTGGTCTAAACTGTGGTGAATTAACAATAATGGATAAAAGTGGGATAAAGGGGGGAGGTAATATAAGAAAAATATACTTCGAGGATATGAAAGTTGTGACTAGGTATTTTCTTAACATAGCTTTTAATGTTAACAAGGCAAGATGTGAAAGTGACAGGATAAAAATGGCGAAGTTATATTTCTTGGAAAGTTTTTTTCTCCCAAATCAAGATTCGGTGAATGTGAATATAGACCACATCCTGATGGTTGATGGCGATAACCTCTTTGATAACTACCCATGGGAAAGGGTTGTATTTAATTTACTTGTTGATGTTATGCATAGAGCAATACACAGCAAAGGTAAATCAGGAATATCAATGGAGAGTTTCTAACATGGGTATACGAGGTCATACCCACCTTGAGCTTGTCACAAAATTTCTTTGCCAGAAAGGTTTCTAACAATGTTCAAAGGATAGTAAATTGAGTTGCAGAGAGTCAACCCAAATGGAAGGATCACAAGTGAAAAGTATTTTATTCAAAAGAGGTATAAATATCTATACAAACAAAATAGACGTAGAGTTTTAAATTCTAAACTATAAACTAACATCTTATTTCCTTGTTTACTTGACAGTTTGAAATTTGTCCATTACTTGCAACCCCACATGAAATGACTATGCCATATTTTGCTCCATTCAATGAGGAGGAAAAAAGGGTGTTGCAATAAGTCGAAGAAGAAATGAGCAAATATAGGCCGAGAGAGAGAGTGGTTAAACTATCCTTGAATAGAAGACTCGGTTTTTCATATGACAAAGATGAAATGGAATAAAGGTTTGAAGGAATAGAGAAAATACAATAGTTAATGAACACAAGGATGAATGAAAACTTTGATGCCATGAAGAATAGTCAGTAAATCTTGACGAAAAAGATAGATGACTTGGTGGAGTCGTTAAACAAACTGATTAGCTACATGAAGACTACACAGACTATTCAATCACATGCATTAACAAGCAATCTGTTTACGATATGTAAACTAACTACACTGTATTTATTGTTTTTCATAGTACAAACCTATTATGAATTATATGGAAGCAGCCTACATCCCAGTTTGAAAATGAACTAGATGGTATTGAGAAATAACTAGAAGAAAAAGAATAAGAAGAAGAGAAGGAGTTGGTTGATGCTTTCGATGCTCCCACAATAGTTTGAAGAAAAGATGACGATGAGAACGAAGAAGGCCAAGGAAACAAGGATCATGGATTGAAAATACCATCAACAGTACACAAAGAAGCATGCCATGGAGATAAAAACAAGAAGTTTGAAGAAAAAGAAAGTAAAGAACCAGAGGTCAAGGTGAGTTGATATAAGCATGTTGTAGATTATACCTTTTAACAATACATGGAAATTGACTAGCAAAATTGATTGAGATAGGACAATCAAGACGCTGATGAAGAAATCAACAAAGTGATTCGATTAATTGATGAACGAGAGATTTACAAGAAATTGGAGATGTCAAACAAGCGAAAGACAACAATATTGATATGTTTCTTTAAAACTGTACAATCCTGGTAATTATTATTTTTTAACCCCATATTAAATAAATTATTTGAACGTTTTAACGTGTTAACAGAATCATACTCCTAAAACTTCAACAACTAAGATCCTTCAAAAGGTACAACCATTGTGGTGCACGGATCAACCCCCACAACCAAAAAAGCAAGAGGTATAATACTACAACTAATGTAGATCTTGAACATATAATGTGTATTTCTACATATCTATAACAAATGTTGTCTCTTTAATAACTAATAAAATGTCAAAAGGAAGTTGAAAATGACTGATAAGCTGTACAACATTGATGAAAATAACTCTGCTACAAGGATCATACTCAAACATGTAAGAACAACTGATCTTGTAAATTTGATTACTATTACAATTCATTAAGTCCTAACAAGTAATTGGTCATTAAATGTTGTTAGTTAAATGTAACTAAGCAAGAGTTGATCATGATGGCTAACCAAGAGGATGAGAGAATATTAAGGCAATGGGAACTAAAAAGGAAACTACCAAAAGTGAATGATGCAAGTCCACCAATGACAAGCATATGGAAAGATGCAGCAAAAGGGATAATACGAAAACCTCAACCACGGATGAAAATACACTCCCAGATGACCCATCATTTGACTTGCACCTAAGCCAAGCCTGATCTTGCAATGAATGAACCAAGTGATTCTGGATTTTTATGTCATTCCCGTTTTGGCTTTTGAAAGTAGGATACATTCACATTTTGTGCCAGCTATATGGGCGAATTCTATAATCTTGGTATATGTTTTAAACTTTAGAACTTTTTAGTAGTCTTGGTTCTTGTATTGAATGAAGGGAATGATTTGGATATGTTAATATAGTTTCTGTTTTGGTATACAGTTTAACTATTTTGGATTTTGAAAATATAATAGCTTTGGATTTGGTGCAGTTGTTATGTACAAGTTTGTCTGGCCAGCCCTATACTAAATAACCCCAATAAAGTCTCAATCGTCCAAAGGGCATATACATAAATTATTTATAGTTGAATTGAACTTTTCACATTACATATACATAAAGTTTAACAACAACAAACACACTGTAATTATAAAGCATGCAGCTCAATTTCCAACCCTTAATAACATAAATGAACAATGAATATATCAAGTGATTTGGAATTTTATCATTACTGTTTTGGTATATCAATAAATAGTGTGGATTGATTTCACAAGCACACTGTAATTCTAAAACGTTTAGCTCAATTTCCAGTTATGAAAAATACAAATGACTGAATAACTAACATAAATTAGTAATATTTAACTTTCAATTCCATATACAATAATTGGTATATCATTACTATTTTTGTATATAATTTGAATATTTTTTAAATGATTTCACAAACACACTAATTCTAAAACGTTTAGCTCAATTTCCCAATATGAATAATACAAATGAGTGAACAACCAATATAAATTAGTAAAATTTAATTTTCAATTCCATATACAATAATTGGTATATCATTACTGTTTTTGTATATAATCTGAATATTTTGAATTGATTTCACAAGCACACTGTAATTCTAAAACGTTTAGCTCAATTTCCCATTATGAATAATACAAATGACTGAACAACCAACATAAATTAATAATATTTAATTTTCAATTCCATGTACAATCATTACTGCAAATAACAATTCCTTTCATAAACAACATTAAGTTTGAACATTAAAGAACTATTTGAAGAAGGAAACAAACGGTAAAGTAAAGTAAAACAATACTAAACAATATAACACAGTAGATGCATTCAATGTCATATGGGATCCTTGCAAGACCTACAATTATGACCCCTCTTACCGTACTGACTACAGGGGAGTATAGCTTTGTTTTCTAATCAAAACGTGATTCGTTTTTTCTTAGGCCTACCAGTCAAACGTTTGACATTAGGAGGAAGAACTGGATCATTGCCAACTGCATGACTTGTAGTGAATTGTTGAACATTGCCAATAGGTCGTGTTTCCTTTCTATACAACAAACGTAGATTGGAAACACGATAGAAATCATGTGCATATAACTGTAGTTTAAGGTTCCTACGAGACAATGCAATGCATGCATGAGAGCACGAAATCATGTCTAGGTCCCAATGCCGACATGATCAAGTACGATTCAGAATGTTAACAACAAATTGGTTAGAGCGATCATGCACTTCAAATTCATACTAGTTAATGGGGTACAACTGGAAAAAAAAAAGATGATAATAGGCTCAATCGAATACAAATACTATGTAACTAAAAATAACACTTACATCTATTGACCTACTGTCCCTTAAAGCTGATTGAATAATGTTTTCTACATGCGATGGCAATTCAGAATGCTAGAAACTTTAATGACTACGACATTTGTAAAACCATTTTTGAACCAAACTACGGATAGAATCAAGGAGACCAATAACGAGTAATTCGCTTGCTTCCTTTAAAGTTGAATTCATGCATTCAGATATATTGGTTGTCATTAAGGAATATCTTTACCTCCGACAAAATGCCTTAGCCCATTTGGATTTGTCAACATCCTCTAATTCAATCCTAATGGACGAAGCAATCTCATCCAACTGCCTCATGTAATACTTAAATTCACCAAATGTATATGTTCTTGCACACATATGGAAAGTGTCTTCAGTTGAACGTGACTTATGGTTCTTAACAAGGTTTTTATACAAATGAAATGAACACAACCTGTATTCAACAAAATCATAGACAGAACTAACACCCTTGGCTATACTTTTATGATCATCAGACACAATAACATGGTCGTTAGAATCCCCAAAAACAGCTTTAAGATTACGAAAAAACCAAGACCATGATGCATCATTCTCATAATCAACAATGAAAAATGCAAGAGGTACAATCTGCAAATTGCCATCAAGTGTGCAAGAAGACAATAATGTCCCCAAAAATTTGTTCTTTAGACTAGCACCATCAACTGACATAATAGGAAAACAAAATTTTCATGCATCTATGGAAGCAGAAAGGGCCATAAAGTAATACTTAAACCTACCTTCATCATTAGATTCTTGTGTTGTATATGTTCTTCTAAGAAATAAACATTTAGATTGATTATACAAGATAAAGTAGACTGTATATAATTGCTTAAACTAAATATAGACGAGAAACATACCAGGATTGTTTTCAATCAACGCAGTTGAAAATGGTGACAAATCGGTATATGAGGACTTAGGAGTCCCCCTGAGGGAATTGAAGGCAAACGCACGACCTCTCCAAGCTTTATCATAACTTATATTTATACCATGTTGACTTCTCATATAACTTACAATATCACACGTTCAACATGCGACATTGTCATTCATTTTAAAAAATGTCTTTGTACATTCAGCAACAATCCAAAATCTTGCTTGTCGATGACCATCTTTAACAATGTCAATAGAACATTTATGGATATCGATGTATTTCCGAACAATCCACACACCACCCCCTCTAATACAGATGCACGTAGATACCACCCACAAGACATATCCTTGCAACGAATTTCAAATGAAGTTTTGTTTGACCTAGTAGTAGTATGTTTGAAATTGTTTTTAAGATCAAGAAAATAAACTACTTTCTTCAATACAGACTTGCTACTAAAAAGTAAACCTACTCTAATGGGAATACCAAATCGAAAGACATTGAAATCTTGGAAAACAACGATTTCAGTATTGCCCATAGGATGTTGGAAAGGTTGATCAATGTTTGCTGATTCATTATTCAAATACAGTGTATTTCGAGTGTTTGGGGCAACAGATGAGACATGGTCAACCACTATACATAAGTCAATTTGGGGGTGACATCAACCACAAAATATCTTTATCTTCAACAATGCTAACAAGATTTGAATTGGTAGAACCAATTTGGTACATTGTCAAATGAGACATAGTTAACTCACTGGAGGGAAAAAGTTTACCTTGAATATATTCCCCAAAATTCATTCCACAAATTGTTGGAACGATGAATTTGATGGAATATGCGCCTCACAATCTCGAAAATCATGGTACTGAGAATTCTCATCCCATCGACCATCAAATAGGATTCTAACCCGTTGTAAAGTCATAACAAAAACAGTAGCAAAAGTTAATGAATTGGCAAGAAAACCTAAATCGATGAAATGACCATTTTTTTAAGGAACTGTTATTTGTTTTCCCAAAACGTGAAAAAAATATAAAAAATAGCATATACGCCTAATTTATTAAGAATGTGAGAAAAACAATATAGAGATTTGAAAAAAAAATATGGATAAAAGAAGTTTTAATAATATATGGATATTTCAAATATAGATTTGGTTTCAAAATATTTTATTAAGGTGAGATAAATTCAAAAAATTGTTAAACATAATCTAAGATAATAATAAAATATAGAGATTGTGTTATCTATATGAGAAAAATTAGGAAAGAAGTTTTAATAATATATGGATATTTCAAATATAAATTTGGTTTTAAAATATGAATATTTTATTAAGGTGAGATGAATTCGAAAAGTGGTTAAATATAATCTAAAAATAATAATATATAGAGATTATGTTAACTACATGAGCAAAATTAGGAGAGTAGTTGTCTTGACAAATATCAACAATTACCCTGTATATATACCTCGACCCAGGGATTTAGAAATTTGTGGTCACGTGCATGTCATATGAGTTGCCAAAATTCTTATTCTTGGGTGATTTTGCCATTTTCGGGTGGTTTTGCCATTTTCTCCATTCAGTTCTTCCTTTTCACGCGTAACTTTAGGGTTTCATCTCTTCTTCACTTCTCTACAACGTCAGTCCTTCTTCTTTCGCTGAAATTTCTCCCTTTTACTCCTCCAATTTCTTCCACTTCCTCTTACAAAATATCAGATCGATTTCCTTTTCCCACAAATTTCTTCCTCTTACCCACAAATTTCACATCGATTCTTCTATTGTGAAATTTCATGTTCCAATTGCTTCAAATGGAAGATAAAAATGAGCTAAGATTATAATTTAGAAGATTGGATGATTGCAAATCAGAATTTGATAATTTAGAAACCAATATAGACACTGGCGTAGGTTTGAGTATATTGGTGAAAGATTTGGTGGTTTTGGATTGGTACTTGAGTAAAATTTTGTCGGACTTATCTTTAATGAAATTTAATATTTTCTTAATTTTCTTAAAAAATATAAATCTCTTGGTATGATTATGAATATGTTATATGTGTACAAATGAAGTTGAGGGAAAATTATAATGTTGGTGTCAATGGATTACAAGGGAAGGATGAGAGCCATTTTAGTAATATGATAATAAGATACCAATTAGATAGTAACCATATGACAATAAAAATTTAAAAAAAAAAAACATAAAGTACTTAATATCTAATGAAAATCATATGACAATCAGATAGTAATCACATACCGATCAAATAGAAATCACAAAGTATTGAATATCTGATGAAAACCCCCATTCAAATAGAAAGTACTTAAAATCTAATGAAAATCACATAGCAATCAAATATCAATCACATGTTAATCAAATATAAATAAAAAAATTACTTAATAACTAATGAAAATTTCATGGCATGTAATAAGAGATGGCAATTAGATAACAATCACATGACAATCAAATAATAAAAATCCCAAAATACTTAATATCTAATGAAAATCACATGGTAATCAGACATATCAATCACATGAGAATTAAACAAAAATCAATAATTATTTAATATCTAATGAAAATCACATGAAAATCAAAGATATCAATCAAAGAACAATCAAATAGCAATCACATGTCAATCAAATATAAATCACAAAATACTTAGTATCTAATGGAGATCACATGACAATTAGAGATAGTAATCAAATATCAATCAACTAATAATCAAACATGAATCACAAAATACTTAATATCTAATGAAAATAACGTGATAATCATATAGCAATTAGATAGCAATCACATGACAATCAAATACAAATCACAAAATACTTAACATCTAATAAAAATTAGATAGCAATCAGATAGAAATCACAAATTATTTAGTATCAAATAGCAATCAGATGGATATTAGATGGCAATCACAAATAAGTTACACTACTCAATCTAGCCAAAATATGAACTAAAGTGAACTAAATTATATCCTTACTGATGAATCTAACTCGATCTCTTCATATTCCAGCAAACTAACCTCAAGCTAAGAACACTCATTGCAATTTATTTGATCCACTATTCCACCCTTTTAAATTCCCATATTAACTTTTAATATAAAAACAACAAGTTGTGATAATTTATTTCAAAATTAGATATTTGTGTTATTAGCAATAAAAAGTGCAAATTTACAAGTGACTCTTAAAATGGTAATTTGCTAATGAATCTGCCAACTTCCTTTCATGTATATTCCAAATAATCTTCACCTCCAAATTCCCAAACGATCCCCCCACATCATCAATGGCCCTTAGTAGCAACAATGACGTTATGATATCTAACCTCAACCGTCCATTCCAGTTTGAAGGAGCGAACTTCAAACGGTGGAAGTAAAAGATGCTGTTCTTTCTTACCATCAAGAAAGTTGTCGAAACTTGTACTAGAGCTAAGTTAATCGTCCCTTTAGAAGAACAACCTGAACAACAGATAAAAGAAGTTGCTCACTAGGAGGAGAAAGACTTTATTTGTAAGAATTTTATTTTAAATGGTTTTACTGATGATCTGTATGACTACTACAGTACAATGAAGACAGCGAAAGAGGTCTGGGATGCCCCACATAAGAAGTATGACACCGAGGAGGCCGGGTCAAAGAAATATGTTGTTTAGCCGTTATATCAAATTCCAAATGACGGATGACAAATCTGTGGAGGCCCAGTCCCATGAACTCCAGAAGATAGCCCACGAGATAATTACTGAAGGTATGCCTCTAGAAGAACAATTCCAAGTTGCTGTTATTATTGATAAACTGACCCCTTTGTGGAAGGACTTTAAGAACACTTTGAGGCATAAAACCAAGGAGTTCTCCTTGGAGAGTCTTATAACCCGGCTAAGGATCGAGGAGGAAGCTTGGAAGCAAGACCAGAGGGAGAAGGTGAACACAGTATCTGGGAAACCTACCTCTGCTGTGGTAAAACCTGACAAAAAATCTAAGGGGACAAAGAGGAAAGGTCAAAATTGTGGTTCCAACAACCAGAATCAACAGAAAAAACATAAGCCCCTTTCAGGAGAAACAGTACAGTTCCTCTGCTTGAATTATAATAAATATGGGTACATCACTAGGAACTGTAGGAACAACCGTCGTCCTACTGGTCAGGCGAACCTGACAGAAGAACCGTTAGTCGCCATGATCACAGAAGTAAATGTGATCAGTGGTTGTGAAGGGTGGTGGATAGACATTGGTGCTATGCGCCATGTCTGTCACGACCTTAGTCTATTTAAAACTTATACTGAAACTAAGGATAAAAAGGTTCTGTTGGGAGACCACCACTCCACGAAAGTTGTTGGAACCAGCGAGGTGGAACTGAAGTTTACCTCTGGGAAGACCCTCACGTTAAAGGACGTTCTGCACATTCTGGAGATATGAAAGAATTTGGTTTCAGGCTATCTCCTCAACAAAGTCGGGTTTACTCAAACTATAGGGGTAGACCAATATACCCTTACCAAAAATATTATATTTGTAGGGAAAGGGTATGCAACTGAGGAAATGTTCAAATTAAATTTAGACCTTAATAAAATGAAATCTTTTGTGTATATGTTGTGTTCTATGAATATTTGGCATGCTAGACTCTGTCATGTGAATAAGAACTTAATTAGAAACATGATTAGGCTAGAAATGATATACCTAAGTTATTCACGAATGATTTTGATAATGCGAGTATTGTAGTCAGGCTAAAATTACTAAAACTCCGCATAAATCTATACTTAGGAATTCTGAGCCTCTAGATTTGATTCATTCTGATATATGTGAATTTGATGGCATCTTGACTAGGAACAGTAAAAGATATTTCATTACCTTTATTGACGACTGCTCTGATTTTACTTTTGTATACTTGCTAAGAAACAAAAGTGATGCTTTTGATGCCTTCAATCTTTTTATTTCTGAAATAGAGAATCAGTTTAATAGAAAGATTAAAAGACTTCATAGTGATAGGGGAACCGAGTACGACTCGGACAACTTTAATGAGTTCTTTAACTCACATGGAATAATACACGAAAAGACCGCACCTTATTCTCCTGAAATGAACGGAAAAGCCGAAAGGAAAAATAGAAATTTAGCTGAGCTAGTAGTTGCTATTTTGCTTAGTTCAGAAGCCGCGTCTTATTGGTGGGGTGAAATCATCCTTACCGTGTGTTATGTCCTAAATAGAATGTCAAACCCCCTCCCAGATTACCCTTCTTAATCCATAAGTGAATGTGACGGCAGTAGTTACCAACCCTTTTGCGGCACTTACTGCCTAACTAACATCCTTAACCTGCTTAAATCCCTGGAATACATATATAAGATTCACCAAACTAAAGAAACTTTAAAAATAACCTCAGAACACCAGGGATCAACAACAACATAATTACTTCATATTAACACATATAGAGTTCAGTGGTCCCAATATACTTTACTAGTCCTTAATATGAGCAACACATATGTACAGAAATTTACAGAATAAACACCTAAAACTTCTCTCTAGACTTTGGACTTTTAACTAGAGTCCTTAAGTGGCAGAGCAAGATGACAGCTAACCTCTGGGGAGATGACAACTGGGAAAAGAAAAACATTTGAAATAATGAGCTACTCGCCTAGTGAGTGACTTAATAAAAACATAAATCTCATGCTTAAACTGAAAACTAGAAAACATAATACTGGAACTAAAACATGTCAAGCAAACGTGTACATAAAACTTTTAAAACCATTGTATCTAAAAACATAGCTAAACTAATTCCCGGTTGAGAGAGAACCCTCATGGTTCAAACTTAACGTTGGATATCATGTTCAAAAGAGAACCCTTTTGTTCAATCTCTCAAACATAAGCCTAGGCTGGGGTGAGAACCCTTTTGTTCAGCACATTTCAGCCAATGCTAGGAAAGAACCTTCGTGGTTCAATCCTACTGAACTGATTAACTGTCATAAGTGCACGTAGAGCAAACTGGATCCTAATGTCAAGGATCATAATTGAAGCAGGGTACCACTGCTTATCACTAAACTGAGTGAATTATTCTGATACCTTCTCTATGTACTTCAGCATCAGAATCATAACAAAACTGAAACTAGGTAGTACAGCTCGGATACCTTCTCCTTGTACTTCAGTATGTCTAAAAGTACCTGATAGGAAAACATTTTCATAAAACATGCTTACTGAAAGCTTGATCTCATAAATCATAATTTTCATAAGAATATCATTTGCTAACGCATGCTCAACAACATTAAGGGCACATATGCTTTAAAACATAATACAAATATTTGTAACATAAACATGTCATAGAATCATCTTTTGAAAACTACCATGGTTAAACCATTGTACCAAAGCATATTTCATAAACTTTGTAACTAACATGCGTTTATAAACTTTAGAGAAATGCGTTGCTTGAAACTTCTTGTAAAAAAACCAATATAAAAGTAACTATCAATAAAGCGTGGATTATTAAAATATTTATAAACCATTTAAAAATCATTTATAGTCACTCACAGCTCGTCGGGGCTCTTAAACGGTTTATATGCCTCTCCTAGCTCTTCTTGGCCTAAAAGGATATAATCCCCGATTAGATTCCTTAGAATTCTCAGCAGAATGCTTCAGGTAGCTCACTTACTAATGAAACTTTCACCAACAAAATAGCATTACTAGTAAGATGATCATCATGAGCGAGATCACCCTCATGAGTGAGATCATCCTCATGAGCGAGATCGTCCTCATGAGCGAGATTTACCTCTTCTAGCAAGATTTGTGACTTCTAGCGAGATTTGTGACTTTTCCAATGAGTTTTGTAACTTTCTAACGAGATTTGTGACTTTTCCAGCGAGATTTGTAACTTTCCAGCGAGATTTGTGACTTTTCCAACAAGATTTGTGACTTCTAGCGAGATTCAACGCAAAACCAGTGAGATCTTCTTCCTTAGCAAGATCCTCCCCATCCTTAACTCATTCTCGCTCTCGCTCTCGCTCACAATGTTGAACTGCCTGCTTAATCTTCCCAAGCAGCTGCCTGCTTACGCACCGATTCCTTGTTCCAAACTCAAAAATTTATAACTCAAAATAAAAGACTCTTTTTAAGAAACTTCCTTCTACAAACTTGTTTATAATTGAGTTAACTTTCTTACTTTAAAATATCAGCCAAGAATTCCTTGTGATTTTTCCTGGAGCTTCCAATCTTCACTCTAGGCTCTGATTAATCTGAGAATATGCCTCTTTTGCAAATTCTTCACTTTTTGCTATTCTCCGTGTGAGATATTTCTCCGGCAAAACAATCTCAAAAACTAGATTCTCCTAGCTTTCGAATGGCACTGATATCACTTAATTTGCTCAAGTCATTTTCCAAAACCGAGCTTCTGAAATTCCTCTCCCTTTTATACTTCTTTCCATCCCCTATTCAAGGGTCAAATTGCCACCTCATCTAGCACTTAGTGCTTTCGGCCAATTCCCATTAGTGAGTTTTTTCAATTAATTTATTTTTTCTTCCCTTCCTTTATAACCCTCATTAGGCCTTCGTCCCAAAGCATAACTTTAGCGTACATCGAGTTTCAATGCCTTCCGCACATCGCATACTCCATCGTCTAGCGCCTAATGCCTATCGTCTAGCATTTATCATGCAGCTCATCATCTAGTATTTATCGTGCAGCTCATCATCTAGCACTTATCGTGCAACTCATTGTCTAGCACTGATGTCGATCGTGTAGTGTCGCTTACGCTATCGTCCAATGCGTAGCGCCATCATTTAGTGCGAGCCTTCGCATCATTTAGTGCATCGTTTAGCTCCACGCAATTACTACACGATCACCTACCACATCGCTTAGCTCTCCGCACATTTACTATACGATCGCCCAGCACTCGCCTACACGATCGCCTATCTCATCGTGTAGTGTCGTTCACTTACTAGACGATCGCTTACCCAATCGTATAGCGCCACTCATTTGCTACACGATCGTCCAACGCCTTTGCTCGCACACACTTGAGGCTGCCGCAAGCCTTATCAACGCATCATGCCTTTCAACCCATGCGTTCATCCTTAGTACCAACGCATAGTTTACCCTTGCCTTCAACACTTAACCTCTACAAGTCTTGGTTGCTATATACGTAAACCCATGCGTCCACACTTCTCCATCAATACATGTCTACACTTTGCTTCCATACTTAGCAAATTTTCACTTGGCATATTATCTAAAACTCATCCTTGACTAAATATTTCTAACATTTAGAATTTTCTTCCTCCATTGGTCTACCTTCTTTACCTCCTTTCATAATTTTACTTAACACGCTTGTTACTCACTTATATAGGAAAAATGGAGTACAAAGATTAACATAGAATCTCAAAGTCTAAAAACAAAACTTCACCTTACGAAATTCTCAAGAATAATAAACCAAGCTTGTCCTACTTTAGAACATGGGGTTGTCTAGCCTTTGTAAGGATTCCAGACCCAAAAAGGAGAAAGTTGGCTAGTAGAACTTACGAGTGTGTCTTTATAGGTTATGCCTTAAATAGTAAAGCCTACAGGTTCTATGATCTAGTGAACCAAGTGATCATTGAGTGAAATGATGTCGATTTTTTTTAAGACAGATTTCCTTTTAAATCAAAGAATAGTGGGGGCTCTAGATCAAGTGGTCTAACCCTAGTGGGAAATCCAACCCTAGAGAGGAAACTGACCCAGAACCTAGAAGAAGCCAAAGAGCTAAAACCGCCAAAGATTTCGAAAATGACTTCTGGACCTACAATGTAGAAGAAGACCCTAAAGATCTAAGAGTGGCCCTGTCCTCAGTAGATGCCAACCTATGACAAGAAGCCATAAATGATGAGACGGACTCACTGAGTCAAATAGGACCTGACACTTAGTAGATCTACCCCCAAGCTGTAAGGCAATAGGGTGCAAATGGATCTTAAGGAGGAAACTTAGACCTGATGGGACTGTCGACAAATTTAAGGCTAGGTTAGTAGCAAAGGGCTTTAAATAAAGAGAAAATGTAGATTTCTTTGACACCTTCTCCCCTGTCACTAAAATTACCTCAATCCGTGTCTTGTTCTCTCTCGCTGCCTTTTATAATCTCGTAGTACATCAGATGGATGTAAAGACCGCTTTCCTAGGTAAACTTGAAGAAGAGATTTACATGGAACAATCTGAGGGTTTTGTTGTCCATGGTCAAGAAAATAAGGTGTGTATATTAGACAAATCTCTCTATGGACTAAAACAAGCTCCTAAGCAATGACATGAAAATTTTGACAACCTTATCCTATCTAAAGGTTTCAAGGTCAATGAAAGTGACAAATGCATCTACTATAAGTTTGATAATAACCTCTGCACTATCTTGTGTCTATATGTAGATGATTTATTGATCTTTGGGTCGAACTTGCACGTCATAAATGATGTAAAATCAATATTGAGTGCAAACTTCAACATGAAAGACTTAGGAGAAGCTAGTGTAATCTTAGGCATAAAAGTAAATAGGTTTGAAAAGGGAATTTATTTGGATCAATCTCACTATATAGAAAAGATTCTAAAGAAATATAATTACTTTGAGTGTAGACCAGTCTGTACTTCTTATGACCTTAGTGTCAAGTTGTTCAAGAACACTGGTGACAGTGTTGATCAATCTGAGTATGCGAGCATCATAGGCAATCTTAGATACGTTGGTGACTGCACTAGGCCTAACATAGCTTATGCTATAGGATTGCTTTGCAAGTTTACAAGCAGACCTAGTAAAAAACATTGGAATGCTATAGAAAGGGTAATGAGATACTTGAAGAAAACCCAAAACCTAGGATTACATTATCAAAAGTTTCTCGCTGTCCTGGAAGAGTTCAGCGATGCTGATTGGAACTCTCTTTCGGATTATTCAAATGCTATAAGTGGTTATATCTTTAATATAGCTGGTGGAGCTGTCTCTTGGAAGTCCAAGAAACATACTATTTTTGCCCAATCTATGATGGAGTCAGAAATGATTGCACTAGCTACAGCTAGTGAAGAAGCAGGTTGGCTTAGAAATCTGCTATCAGAGATTCCTTTATGGAAAAAGTTGGTACCAGCCATATTGATCCATTGCGATAGTACTACAGCAATTGCAAAAGTTCAGAACCGTTACAACAACGAAAAAAGACGTCAAATACGTCATAAGCACAGTACCATTAGAGAGTTTCTCACTACTGGTGCAGTTAGAGTGGATCACATACGGATTGATGAAAATTTGGTAGATCCTTTGATGAAAGAACTGGCCAGAGAAAAGGTTTTCAAAACCTCAGAAAGGATGGGACTCATGCCTATAGAAAGATGAATCACGGTGAGGAAAACCCAACCTGTAGACTGAAGATCCCAAGAAATAGGTTCAACGGGTAATAACTGATCACGAGTGATATATAGTGAATCATGTTAAACCAAACATAGAGTTCCATTCTTATGACCTATAGTCTGAGAATGATATCCTAAAGCGTAAGAAAGGTTGAACTTAGTTCTTAAAGAGATCTATACTTGATGACAAGTGGGGTACCTAGCTACAAGAGTACTCTTGATAAACTCACCTGTGTGAATGTAGAAGTGAGGGTCGCTTCCTATAGAGTTTTTAGGCAAACTCTTTAGAGCATTCACTAAACTGGGATACATGTGCTAGGCCTTAAAGCACGAGCTTTCGTACTACACCCTAATGACACTCTGTGTGAGATGCTGTTAGAGATAGAGTTCAAAACCAGGGGTTATTCTAGTATATTCTAAATCATCTACACTATGTAAAGGTTCAAGTCGTAAGACACCTTTGCTTATGCACAGTATTGTATAGACTGACTGCTCGATGAAAATATTTTCTCTCTTCCACTTTTTGATTGAACTTCCAAGTGGGGGATTGTTGGGTGAAAATTTAACTTTCAAAACAAGAGGGAACCAACCTTTTGGTTGGAGAATCCCACATTGGAAAATTTGGTATTGGAAGTTTCCCTTATGTACTCCAATCTTGAGTTTTGGGTTTGGGCCCTAAGGGGTACCCACGTTTTGGAGGGAGTGAGGAGATAGACCAATGTGGGTTCAGTGGACGTCCCACATGCGCGTCGCCGCCACCGTCCGGTCGGTCAGGTGAGGCGAGTGATTATTAATTTTTAATATAAATATTATTATTTTTATTTATTTTTTATTTTTTTCTTTTAACCAAAGAAAAAAAAAGGAAAAGGTCCTCCCCCTTTGCGCTTCGTCCATGCGTAGGCGATTCGTCCGTTCACGTTCTGAGGCTCACTGCCTTTTTCACTCCCTACCGTTCCACGCTAAAGGCCTAATAAAAGGCATGGCCTTCAGCAGTTCGAAAACACAACTCATTTTCACTTCATTCCATTTTTCCTCTCTTAACTCTTCCATTTTTGTTTTCTGATCAGTGGGTTTAGAAAGTGTGTATGTTCTGGTCGGTAATGGTGCATTTTCGATCGGGTTTCTTTTGGCTGTTTTATCCTGGGACGACATGGTAATTTTCAGACCTGCTTGCACACTTGCCGCAAAACGTCTTAAAGAGAACGAGCTCTGCGACTCAACCTATAACTAGTTTCTGTTTTGCAGGTTTTGCTCTTTACTTAACCGTCATGCCTTGACCGTTTACTATTCGTCGTTCTGAGGGTCCTGTCGTTTCCAACAAAATGTTTATCAACAATTTCAAATTATTAATTATCATACTAGAAGTTTCTATAATTTTGTGTCTAAGTCAATAGCTCTCGATGGGGTTCATCCATATTTCCTGAGACACAAAGGCTGAATAGTCATACCAAGACTCTTAAAAACTTCGAGGCCACACCAGTATTCAACGTCAACGCTGTGCTACGAGCCCACCTCCCTAAGCTTAACTTAGGGAGGTGAGGAGATAGACCAATGTGGGTTCAGTGGACGTCCCACATGCGCGTCGCCGCCACCGTCCGGTCGGTCAGGTGAGGCGAGTGATTATTAATTTTTAATATAAATATTATTATTTTTATTTATTTTTTATTTTTTTCTTTTAACCAAAGAAAAAAAAAGGAAAAGGTCCTCCCCCTTTGCGCTTCGTCCATGCGTAGGCGATTCGTCCGTTCACGTTCTGAGGCTCACTGCCTTTTCCACTCCCTACCGTTCCACGCTAAAGGCCTAATAAAAGGCGTGGCCTTCAGCAGTTCGAAAACACAACTCATTTTCACTTCATTCCATTTTTCCTCTCTTAACTCTTCCATTTTTGTTTTCTGATCAGTGGGTTTAGAAAGTGTGTATGTTCTGGTCGGTAATGGTGCATTTTCGATCGGGTTTCTTTTGGCTGTTTTATCCTGGGACGACATGGTAATTTTCAGACCTGCTTGCACACTTGCCGCAAAACGTCTTAAAGAGAACGAGCTCTGCGACTCAACCTATAACTAGTTTCTGTTTTGCAGGTTTTGCTCTTTACTTAACCGTCATGCCTTGACCGTTTACTATTCGTCGTTCTGAGGGTCCTGTCGTTTCCAACAAAATGTTTATCAACAATTTCAAATTACTAATTATCATACTAGAAGTTTCTATAATTTTGTGTCTAAGTCAATAGCTCTCGATGGGGTTCATCCATATTTCCTGAGACACAAAGGCTGAATAGTCATACCAAGACTCTTAAAAACTTCGAGGCCACACCAGTATTCAACGTCAACGCTGTGCTACGAGCCCACCTCCCTAAGCTTAACTCTACAGCCAACCCGATGGTGGTGGGGAAATGTTATTGCCCTTTCATTTTCATTCGTGAAAGAGAGGTTAGTGCCCAGATGAGGAACGTAACGTACTACAAAATGACCTTCCAACAAAACTTGCAAGAGATATTTGGATGCTACAATAATAATAATGATAATAATGGTCACGGAGTTGTGGATGTTTCTGTTAGGAGGGAATCAGTTTTAGTTGGTGACGAAAATGGTGGTTTCCGATGGGATCATATGGTTCAATCCGTTGTCAAAGGTGGGGGGTTGAGTATGGCGATTGTGGAGAGGGTAAAATGGGAGGAGGAGAGAATTGAGTTTGTAGGGAGGAAAAATCATGAGAAGCAAGAGATAGACGAGGGAGTTATGAGAAGAAAAGAGTTTGAAGGAAAGATAGCGTGGAAGAGATTTAGGGGTTGTTTAGTTTAAGGTTTTAAAGATGTAAGTATATCTAGGAATAAAAAAACTGGAATAAGATTGTTGGAAATGAAGAATAACTGTGTTTAGTTATACATGGAATGTTATCAAAATTTTATGGTAACAAATTAGCTTTGTATTTTATTTATAAAATTAATCAGAACATCTCTATAAAAAATTTTGATAGATTAAGTAATAAACAATAGAATTAATTCAAAGTTTTGAACAAAATTAATTATTTAACTATTGAATAATATTATTAATTAAATTATTAATTGCAAAAATTTTTAAAATGAGTAATTTATAATTAAAGTTACTTGATTACATAATTTGATGAATTTATATAAATATGATGTATTAATTAATAAAACCATCAAAATCAGTTTAAAAAAATAAATATAACATTTTGTGATTAAAAAATAATGAATTATAATTAATCTTTGGTAAGTTAATTATAATTATTTAAAAATAATCTCATAAAATATTAATCATAGTGATAATTAATTTATTACATATATAATTTATTAATGAAAAACCATCAAAATCAGATTGAAAAAATAAATATAACATTTTGTGATTAAAAAATAATGAATTATAATTATCAATGGTAAAATAATTATAGTTATTAAAAAATAATCTCATAAATATTTATCATAATGATAATTAATTAACTACATATATAATTTATTAATGAATTAATGGTATCAATTGATTGGTTCTTTATGGTTTATTATATAATTAATTTATTTCTTTATGAATCTCCGGTAGTTAAATATTACAATTTAAAATTTAATATCGTTTTCTAAATTATAAATTCAATATTCATATATCAATTAGTTTTAATAATATAAAGAAAATTATATATTAAAAGAGGAGAGAGAGTAGGCATTAAGAAAATTCACACTTTTGGATGGGTATGAGGAATGCATGAGAATAGCTTATTCTCATGCCTAAAGCTTCAAAACTTGTACAAAACAAGAGGATTTTGTATCTCTTACCCATTCCCACCCTTGTTCTCATCCCAATTCCCTTAAACCAAACGTCCTCTTAAAAGCTCACCTAATTTCTAATACAATCCATACGAAACCTAATTATGGTTGTTCTCATTTGCCTTTGATATTTCTGTTTATGGGTTAATTTGTTATGGTGGATTTTGGATTCAACAAACCCAGAAAGAGAAAGACTCAACATTCATCTTAAGCCATCTTATCTCCATTACCCACATCTCTTGTCAATCACTTCATTTCATAGATAAACATATCAAATTTGTCAAACTTGCCAGATTTAGAATACAATTAGTCCCTGAATTGGTCAAGTCTCACGCTAACATTTGATATTCAAATTCCACCAACCGTAATCGTAGAACATAGAATAAGAAATTTCTTCCCAAAAAATACATGGTTTTCAAGAATTTATTCTTTTCCAAATTAGACTGATATTTTATAATAGACTTTCATACAGAGTACAAAACAAAACATATAAGTATAACTAACAAAAAAAAATACCAATAAGAAAGTATAAACAAAAAGGAGACTATAAGGAGTTTTTCGACCACCAACTTCTTAAGTATACGTAAACAGCTAATTTTAATAATAAATACGAATCAAATTTACATATTTATCGAGTAACTTGATCTTCTCATCATTTTTTTTATTCATTTATTGAGGAACGTCATCTTACAACTCTAAATCTCAAACATAAACTTACTAACTCAACATATTAACTCTAGGATTATTAACTTCACTTAGTGTACCAAACGACCCGTTGCGACATGAAAATTAAAAAACTAAAAATAAAAAAATAAAAACAGAGGTACGGCTGAATATTAGCTATAGGAAGCAGCCAAGTTCTTTCTCGGGCTGCTAACAAACGACGAATCAATGAATTAAACCGTATAGCACTTGCAAGGAAGAACCTAGGAAGGTTCTTCCTTGCCAGATATATTTTCATCTATAAATGGAAGCAAATAAAAAAAATTATCGTGAAAAGAGTAGAAAACCATAATAAATCGCATTTGAATCAAAAGTAAAGATATCAATAACTATAATGTACGTGACAAGGCCTCTTTCTCTATATAGAGAGTCTCCGTCGTCAATATCGATGCCGCCACCGGAGGGTCCGAACTCGGGGATTTTGGTGATTCAAGATCAAAAAGAAGATGCAGAATTGAGAAGTAGCAAGTGGTGTGGAATGTTTAAGAAGAAGGAATCAGTGAAGATGTTGCCGTTCCCTCAGAACAAGATACTGCGGCTTACACATTCGGTAGAGGCAGGAGAATTTGAGTATTCAGAATCGGTATACGCAGTGCTGATTCCAGTTCTGAATAAGCCTCTCTCCTCGAACCAATATTATATCATCAATGCTCGCGGCGCCCGAAAAGGGTATTTACGCTATGTCTCTTGCTCTTTCTTTTTCTTTCCGAACATCTTTAAGTCAATTTTAATAATATGAAAAATGTGTTCAAAAGTATAAGATTAAACATTGAATTTATTTTGAGGCATTGGAAGTGTATTTCGAAGTAATTTAAATATGACAAGAGATTTTTATCATTTCAAATTCACTCCCAAATATATTTTTAATATACCACGTGAAAAGGGTTCGATCGATCAAGTTTGGTTGCTCGATAGTTACTTATTAATAGGTCATGACTCGGAGAAAATTATTTGGCTCGGCTTATAATTTTTAGGGGCATATAGATTCATATTGAATAATTTTTCTATGAGATAGAGGATTGGAAGGAACTTCCAATTGATTAGGCTCTAATTCTTGATCAAACTATTATAATTGGAAACTGTTAAAAAGATAGGGTTAAATCTTTATGGTCAGATTTTGGTAACTAATTAGTCTTTTGTTTTTCAAATTTGTGTTCGTTTCTCTTAAGTTTTTTACTCATAGTTTTTATATTTCTTATGTAAAGATTTGAATTCTTACCTAATTTTAAAAACAAAAACAAAACTTTGAAAATTATATACCTTTTTAGTTTTCAAATTTTGGTTTTGATTTTGAAAACACTCCTAAAATGTAAACAACAAAAACATAGAAACTTATGGATAGAAATGATGTTAATAGATTTAATATTCAAAAACAAAAAACAAAAAATAAAATGGTTACCAAAGGAAGTCTATAACTTTCCAATTTTGAATATGCATTTGGTCTACAAACTTCAAATTTTGTTCTAAATAGGTCCCGTGCTTAAAAAATTGTTTTTCAATTATGTGCCTAATAAATTTGAGAGACATTCAATTTTTTTACGAATCAACTAATATATTAAATATGTAATTGAATTTTATGTCTAAGAATAACAACTTTTAATAAATAGGTCAAAGACCCTTAAACACAAGTAAAAAAATTCAAGAACCTATTGGTACAAATTCAAAAGTTCCAAGATTTATACGAAACATTTTTTAAAATTCAAATATACTTATTACTTCGTAGATACATAAACAAAAGTTTATGTTTTGGTAATCATTTTGTTTTTTGCTTTTATTTTTTGAAAATTAAAGTCTATTTCTTCCTCATTTCTTATGTATCTTTCTCAAATACAATGGTTGAGTTTTAGTCAAATTTCAAAAATAAAAACAAGTTTAAAAGCTACTTTTGTATGTTTCAAAATTTAGTTTGGTTTTTTAAACTATTGGTAAATAGTAGACAACAAATGAAGAAATTTGAAGTTGGAAATAATGTCTATAGACTTCATTCTCAAAAACAAAAGAAAAAAAATTAAATGATTATCAAACGGGACCTTAATACTCTACTTTTAATTCAACCACCAGATAAACACAAAGATTAAAAATATTTAACCCCTTGTTTTGCATTTTATTAAACTAGAAAAAAGAGAAAATATTTGCATTCTAGCTGGTAGCCTAGCTAATTCTCTTTCTAAGAAAAAAAAATTAGGTGCAGTGTAAAAAATTGTCACGTGACAATTTTTTTTTTTTTTAAAAAAAAATTATTTTTGTGGGTAGAGAAAAGTGAGCATGTACACAATCTCTAAAACTTTCACTTTGATCGCAGACTAGCATGCACCAATTCAAAAGAAGACGAGACAAGCAGCAGCAAGTGCTGCTACACCGTCCCTGATCCCCCGCCACAAATCTTCGACCCGAAAAATGAATACCAACAATTTCAAATCAGTGATTACATATACTGTGGAGGAGCCTCCGGATTTGTGTCCAAGTCTGTGGCTCCAGATGGGGTTCCTCCACTACGTCTAAGCCGCAATGGCTGGCAAGCTTATCCCCAACCTCTCAACAACTTCCTCGAGCCCACCCAAGCCCTCGGTCTCAACGCCTCGCTCCGAGCCTGCCTCCCAGATCTCAACTTTTCATTACCCTGCAAATCCTCTGACGCAGTGGTTGTCGGGAAGTGGTATTGCCCTTTCATTTTCATTCGCGAAGGAAATGAAGCTGTTGGATCTCAAATGACCAACTCGCTCTATTATGAAATTACCCTCCATCAGAATTGGGTTGAGATTTTCAAATGTGAAAATAACGGTGTAGCTCCTGATAATGTGGATGCTTTTGTAGAAAGGGAAGTTGTTTCGATTGCAGGCGAGGCGGCCACGCCAGTGGGGAGTAGAAATGTTGGTGATGGGATTGTGTGGTTCGAGCCATGGAAGGTTGGGTTGAGCTTGGTGATTGTAGAGAGGATGAAATGGGAACAGGAAAGAGGGGGGTTTCGATGGGTTGAAGAAAGGGAGGAAAAGAAAGTGAGGGTAGTGAAGAATAAAGAGGAGTTGAAGTTTAAGGAAAAGGGCAATAAGTGGAAGAGATTTGGATGTTATGTGTTGGTTGAAAGGTTTGTGGTTAAGAGAATGGATGGAAGTTTGGTTCTTACTTGGGAATTCAGGCACACTCATCAAGTTAGAACCAAATGGGAATGATTTCAATCAACGTTTTGAGAGTGATATTGAAATTGTTAAAGATGTTCTATTTGAAGTTTCTCCAAAATGTCTTTAATCATGCAAAAATGATTTAATGTTTAATATTACCCTCTTAAATGGGGTTTTGAATATTTTGATGATAGATGATGTAGTTCTCGAGATTATCTTTTAATATTCTTGTTTGGGTTCGGTTAGGTATAGTGAAATAGCAATTGTGTTATCACCTCTTGATAAAATAAAATCATATATATTCATGTGACTGGAAAATTATGATTTTTTATTAAATAAAATTGTTTTATTTTATTTTTTACTTATAAGATTGGACTATCCTACATTTATGACAGACTTGTGTACTATAGTTAATTAGTCATTATTTCTGATTTAATTATGTTATTGCATTTGCTTATACATTGAAAGAGTATGTGAATATTCAGTCCGAATTTTAATTTTATAGAACATCTAAGCATAAAGAGGATGGAATATAGGTATAACATTCTAATTAAGCATGCATTTTATAAAATATTGAGAGGAAATCAGGGATGCAGGCAACTTACCCCAGAAGACCAAAACTCTTCAAGTAAATCCTCTCCAGTCACGAATAATTCGTACAATCTCCTTTTCCCTCGAACTCTCCATCACAGCAACCAAATGGACACTACCATAATGATTTCCCTGTTATTCTTAAGATGGAGAATCGCCAAGAGTTTTGTGTGCTTCAACAGTAATTTTGGAAGGGATGAAGATTTTTTTTTTAGAACTATTGTTCACAGAGAATAAAAATTCTGAGAGTTTTTCCGCACTGAATACAGGAAGAAGAAGAGGATCTATATCCCTCCTCTGCCATAACCCACGTTCAACGAGGGAAGGAGGAGAGGTGGTTATCCAATAATTCCTCTCCCAAAACCTAATTTTTAAATTAAAAATAATTTTAATTATATATATATATATTAAACTATATGTTATATCTAATATAACACATAACCTATAGTTTATATTATATCGCACATAATATAAACTATAGTTTATTATTTTCTCATTTAACTTGTTGTATTTAATATGAACCATATTCACATTAATTTTAACATATAGTTTATAATGCGAATCTCATTAATATTTGAACCATATTCAAATATGTATTTCTCTCAAATAAAACTTTATATTATAATGCATCACATACATTATGTTAATTAATAATTTTATATTATAATGCATCACATGCATTAACTTAATTATATCTTAAATAATTAATTCCCCTATTAATTTGAATAATTCAAATTAATCCAAAATTAATTCGATGCTCATTAATCCCAATTGAGCTAACGAGGGGACCTTATAAACCTATAGATTGAAGCTCCAATGGTACCTGATTAATTAATTGAACTCTTTAATTAAATTAATCAACTTCTATTAACTGTCGGTCACTCCACTAAAAATTGATAGTTGTACTATTCGCACTACAGATATATTATTATGTCAGTTGGATATAACCAATCAACTGTGCATTGATCCTTCACAAATGCTCGTAAGTACAGTTGGGCAAAAATTACCATTTTACCCCTATAGTTACTTCTAACTTCTTAAGTATCATTGATCCCTCTAATGAAAAATTAGTTATAGTCTAGATATAATCGAACCTGTTGGGATTAGTGCCCTAAATCTCGTAAGGTCATTTAGTTTGTAATTGTATTGTACAAACATTTATTTATTTGATAAAATATGAGATGTATTATTTTTCATTTAGTAGCATTAAACTCATAAAACCAATAAACTAACATCTAAAGCTATCTTCTGTAACTTAAACTGTTGGGTTTTGTGCCCTAAAACTCGTAGCTAGTGAATGTAATTAAATAACCGTCATTAATAAATAGTTATTAATGTTTTTCTCAATAAGTGTTATTGATATTTTATTTAATTTTGTCTTATTAACTCTAAAATCCAATAAACTAACATCCTAGTCTGTCTTATGAGTCTTGAACTATATGTAGAGACATATAGGGATCAATATTCAAGATACAACCCAAAAGGTCTATAATATAGGGGTAAGGTTTGGTACCTTATCCTGGTAGCACTGTGGATATGACCCACTTTGTATTTGATACAAATGCGGTGATACAATGCGTTCGTGTAGGAGACATGCGAGTGGGGGTATCTTAGGCAATGAGTTTGCACAAGATCAGACCGTGAAATAATAACCACTAGATGTAGCTCCATTGACTAGTTAGATTTCTATTTCAATAGAATGACCTAGGCAACTTAGTCTTACTCCCCAGTATATTATGAACTCTTGTTCACAAGGGAGTGTCCTTTAATTTGTATGAATGAGAGTGACCAATTCGCGAACTCAATATGTCTACTATTTTGGGGATAAGACCGAACGGGTAGCTAGGAACATAATCATACAAAATGGATTTCACTTCTTCCCAACTTCAGGGTAAGTAGATGAGTGTTCCCTTAAATGGTGTCTCTAGGACTTGAACAAAGGGTCCTATCTTATTGGCCTGAGAAAGTTTTTGTTTAATGGTTGGACCATAAACAAGTTGTTCATTAAAGGAACACTAGTACTTAAGAATGTAGAGGTAACCCAAGGGTAAAATGGTAATTTGACCCAGTTGGTGTTACGAACACTCGTGAAGGACTAACTTGTTGTTATTGGTCTATATCCGTGGACACATAAACATATATGTAGTGAGAAGAGTGCAGTTGTAAGTCTTTAGTAGAGTGTACCCATAGTTAACGAATATTGATTAATTTGGTTAATGAGTTTAGCCAATTAATCTCACATTGGTGGAACTTCTCATTTGTAGGTCCATTAGGTCCCCTTCATAGCTTGTAAAGGTATTGAGGTAATTTATCATTATTTTGAATTTGAAATGTTCAAATTCAGAATTGGGAATTTTTTAATGTTTGTAGATGCATTTTAATATAAATTTTAATTTTAGACTTTATTATTAATTTTGGAAATGATTCAAAATTAATAAATGAGAGAACGAAATATTTGAAAGGAGTGCAAATATTAATTTAACATGAATAAGATTCATATTGAAGACTATATGTTAAAAATAATGTGCCTTGGATGCACATTAAAATTATAGGTTAAATGAGAGAAATATATTTGAATATGATTCAAATGAGAAATTTAAATTAAATATGTGATATTTAATTAGATGATTGATTAATTGGAGAATAAATTAATTATTAAATTTAATTGAATTCTGAATTTAATTAAATTAATTAAATCAAAACTATTGGTTAAAATTAATGCACATTAGATGCGCATTAAAACTATAGGTTATGTGAGAATGAACCATTTAAATATGATTTAAATGGTTATTATTTTTATTTAATTAATTAAATTAAATTAATAATTTTATTTAGTCTTAATTAAATAAAATGTAACTCCCCACGTAGGTGAGTTACTAGAGACATGGGATGAATCTCATGTCTCCTCACTTTCACCCTCTCTCTCCCATTCTCTTTGTATCAAAACAAAAGAAAAAAAAAGACAGAAAAGATCAATTGATCGAGATTCAAAAACTCTCTATGTTTTCTTTGTCTTCCCTCTTCCTCCCAATTCCAAAAAAAAAAAAAAAAAAAAAAAAAAAAAAAAAAATCACAATTCTCATCTTCTCAATGAGAAGACTCCAAGTGGTGTTGCCCAATCCCAATTCCTAATAGAGAAATTCTACTGTCAAAAGGTTTGCAAGGTAAGATTTTTTTCCCGGTATAATTATGTTTTTTAACTGCATGCTTAATATATTTTTCTATTTTATTCAAATGCAAAATTGTTTTGTTTTAAATGTCAATTTTAAATATGTTTAGGTTATGTGTTTTGGCTTCTGTTGTGCCTTAGGGTTTTCATCCCTTCATAAACATGTATGATGAGACATTGGATCATGTTTAAATGATAACCTAAATGGTCTATAGTAGATGGCTAAGTACGAGTATTGTCTGCTTTGTAAATGTCACAATTGTTGTAAAGTATTACAAATGATCTGATCCTAATCATTCATGTGAAAATATATGAGTGGAGGTATTTTATACAAAGGAGTTTGTATAAGGCTGAATCACAAAATGAATAGTCTCATTATTTAATACCGTTCATAATGGAGACTTATATTTCACTAGGATGACCATAAGTGACATGACCTAAATCCTAAGTGAGTTGTGAATTTTTGCCTATGAAGACAGCCATTTTATTTGTATGGGTGAGAGTGGCTAGATCATTGACTCAATAAGCCTACCATTTTAGGGGATTCATCTGGTTGGGGAGTTGGGAACACAGCTACACAAGAAGAAATTCACTCATTCTTCGAGATAAGGAAAAGTAGATAAATTGCTCCCTAAGGGCTGATTTTAAGGCTTGAATAATGTGGCGCCACACCCTCTCCTAGCCCGAGAGGAGTTTAGTCATAGTTGAACTATGATTTATTGTTTATTAAAGGGATCAGTGGTACTTAAGGAGTTAGATGTAACTATAGGGGCAAAATGGTAATTTTGGCCTAGTTGTACTTACGAGCAATTTGTGAAGGGTCATCACACTGTTGATTGGTTATATCCAATGACACAAAAATATACCTACAGTGCGAATAGTGCAATTATCAATCTTTAGTAGAGTGCTCGACAGTTAATGGATATTAATTCAATTAATTAAAGAGTTTAATTAATTATTTAAGTATCATTGGAGCTTTAAGCTACAGGTCCATGATGTCCCCTCTGTAGCTCAACGGGGATTTATGAGAATCAATTTTGGATTAATTTGAATTGTTCAAATTAATTGAGGGAATTAATTATATATGATATGATTATTTTAATTTAATTATATATGATATAATTACTATAATACATTTAATACATTATAATATAAAGTTTATTTGAGAGCAAATAAGTATTTGAACATGATTCAAACATTAATTATGTGAATTGGATTCATATAATTAAATTTAATATAAATGAGATTTATACTAAATATCGTTGTTGAGAGAATTAAGCAATAGGTTATATTGTATTGGATACAATATTAAAAATTATAGGTTATATATTATATTTGATATAATATATAATTTAATATATATTATATGATAAAATGGTTATTATATAAATATATATTAATTTTTTTATTAAAATTAATTTTATTTATTAATTTTATTTTTGAAAATAATTTTAGGGAGGGAGTCGTAACTTCTTCCCTCTTTTTTCTCTCTACTACGTGTTAGTGGGAACATAGAGGTTGAACGGTTTTCTCCTCTTTCTTCCTCCTTTAGGGTTTTTACAAAAGAGTTCTATAAGAATTAATCTTCCCCGATCTCTCAACTCTCTTATTCTCTCTTAATTGTCTCTCTCACCAAAAAGTCGGAGTCCACAAACTCTTAGATTCTCATCCTAGAGAATGCAAAGGCTACCAATTGGTAGTGGCCATTTGGGATAATTAGGGTTTCGAGTACGCTGTTGTTTATGACATTTTGGATAAGATGATACACAAAGAATATCGGATCTTAAGGATGAATTACTAAAAATCCTTTTCTCAATTTCTATAAACATGTTGTACTTTTAAATTTGATGCATAGTTTTTTGTTTCTTCTGTAAAATTATGGATTTTGTAAAATTTTGGGATTTGGGCCCGATCCCGTTTCCGCTCAAGGACCTTCAATGGTTCCTTATAACTCCTCTCGGGCCAAAAGAGGATGTGCATCACATTGTTCAAACCTCGAAATCAAACTTCAAGGGAGCAATTTCTCTACTTACCCTAATAAAAGGAAATGAGTGAATTTATTCTTATGAGTTGCGTTCCCGACTCCCCAATTAGACGAATCCCCAAAATGGTAGGCATATTGAGTCGACGAATCTAGCCACTCTCATCTATACAAATCAAAATACAGCCTTCATAGGCAGAAGATCACGACTCACTCAGAATTCAGGTCAAGTCACCTATGATCATCTTGGTGAAATGTAAGTCTCTTCTAGTGACGGTGTTATATAGAGAGACTATTTATTTCATGGTCCAGTCTTATACAAACTATTTGTATAGAATAACCTCACTCACATGTCTCTATATGAATGATCAGGATCAAATCATTTGTAGTACTATACAACAATTGTAACAACTACAAAGCGAGTCGTGTTCGTAGTGTCACCAAGATAAGGTAGTCAGCCTTATCCATCTACTACAGACAGTTTAGGTTATCACTTAAACGTAATCCACATGTATGTCTTTACATACATGTTTAAGTTACAGCTAATAAACTTACCTTTTATTTTATTAGATAAATAAATTATTTGTACGAATACAATTACAAATAACAAGACCGTGAGATTTAGAGCATCAACCCCAACAATCTCCAACTTGTCTTAAAGCTAGTGGGGTGTATAACATAAAAGTCAAACTAGTATAACAAATACACAAAATTAAAATAAGAAACAAAGGCATACAATACGTGCCCAGTAAAATCTTCCACTTACCTTAGACTAGATAAGGCCTATCTAGTAGACCTAGTCTCTTCAGTTGACCCTCAAACACCTTAGCGGAGGGCCTTTGTAAACGGATCAGCAACGTTGTATTCTGAAACGATCTTCGTGAAAATCACGTCTCCTCGATGCACAATCTCCCGAATCAGGTGATACTTGCATTCAATATGCTTTCCACACTCGTGGTTCCTAGGCTCTCTAGAATTAGCCACAACACCGCTCTTATCACAATAAAGGGTGATGAGCTTTGACATGTTTGAAACATATTCCATATCAGTCAATAATTTCCTGAGCCATACAGCCTCCTTGGCAGTTTCACAAGTCGCTACATATCCTGCCTCCATGGTGGAGTCAGCAATGCACCCTTGTTTGGTACTCCTCCATACTACAATTTATCCATTAAGAGTTAACACTGATCCTGAAGTGGATTTCCTAGAATCCCTATCAATCTGAAAATCAGAGTCAGTGTATCCTGTAAGGATCAAATCCTTAGACTCATACACAAGCATGTAGTCCATTGTTCTCATAAGATACTTGAGGATGGTTTTAATGGCTGCCCAGTGATCTAATCCTAGATTAGACTGATATCTACTGACTATCCCCACTGCATAGCAAATGTCAAGTCTAGTACATGACATTTCATACATCAGGCTGCCAACAGCCGATGCATAAGGGATCCATCTCATCTTCTTAACTTCTTAAGATATCTTAAGACACCTTTCCTTAGACAAGACAACTCCACACTTGAAAGGTAGCAAGCCTCTCTTAGAGTTTTGCATCAAATTCTTAACAAACATCTTGTTAATGTAGGATGCTTGAGTCAAGGTCAGTAATTTGTTCTTACGATCCCTAAAGATCTAAATGCTCAAAATAAATTGTGCCTCTCTCAAATATTTCAGTTGGAATTGAGCTGTTAGGCATTATTTTATATCAGTCAATAGACCTGCATCATTTCCAATAAGTAGAATATGGTCTAACACTAAGAAAGCTACTGAACTGTTGATGGTTTTATTGTAAACACCGTTGGGGTTAATACCCTCAAGTCTTGTGTCCTGTAGTTTGTAAACAATTTGTACGAACGTTTGTGATGTATAATATATGATATTTACTTCACTTCTTGATTTTTCTCATTTGGATGTTTTGTTTTCTTTACCATAAACCAATAAACTAAAATTCTTGGTTGTCTTTGTGTAACTTAAGCATGTATGTGGTGACATACAAGTGAATCATGTCTTAAGTGATAACCAAAATGGTTTGTAGTATATGGATATAGGAGGGAACCTTATCCTGGTAATGCTAAGGATGCGATCACAGATGGTCTGATCCTTATCATTCGTGTAAGGGACATGCGAGCGGTGGCGTCCTATACAAAGAGTTTGTATAAGACCTGACCACGAAGTGTTAACGTCTCGTTATATAACACCATTCATGCCAAAGACTTCACTTCACTAGGATGACCATAGGTAACATGATCTCAATCCTGAGTAAGTTGGGAACTCCTGCCATTGAGGGCGGTCCTTTGATTTGCATGGGTGCGGTGGCCAGGCCGCTGACTCAAACCTACCACTTTGGGGATTCGTCTGATTTAGAGTTGGGAACTTAGCTACACAAGATGGAATTCACTCTTTCCTCGAAGCAGGAGTAAGTAGATAGATAGCTCCCTTAAGGGTTGATCCCAGGGCTTGAACAATGTGGCGCCACACACCTTCTCATGGCCCGAGAGGTGTTCACACATAGTTGGACTATGTTGTATTGTTCATTAGAGGGATCGGTGGTACTTAAGGAGTGAGATGTAACTACATGGGCAAAACGATAAATTGACCCATCTGTACTTACAAGCATCTATGAAGAGTTACGGTACTCATGATTGGTTGTATCCGATGGACACAGAAATATAACTGTGGTAAGAAGAGTTCAGCTGTCGATCTTTAGTGGAATGCCTAGCAGTTAACGGATGGTGGATTTCGTGGCTAAAGAGTTTAATCAACTATTCATGTACCGTTGGAGCTTCGAGCCATAGGTCCATAAGGTCCCCTTGGTAGCTTGGATACAAGTTGAGAATTAATTTTTGAGTCAGTTTGAAATGTTCAAATTGACAAGAGGGAGTTCGATTATATATGATATAATTGAACTGGTTAATTATATATGATGTGATTGACTAAATGTATGAGATACATTATTTTGGAGGAAATAGGATATAAAATTATTTATATCAAGTAGAGGAGAAAACACTATAGTTGATATATAATATCAAACTATAGGTTATGAATATAATATGATTGTATTTATTATTTTATTAATTTGACGGTTATGAGATAATTGGTTGGCATTTTCTCCAAATTCGCGCGTTATTGGAAAGTTCAAGTCAGTTCTAGTAACTGAAGAATAAAATGAAAATGGTTTTCATTTTGCAAGATACAAATAATTTGCTCACGGTGTGATAAGCATTTGATCGCATAGTGTTTGAGAGCCTATACGATAGTCTACCGTTCACTAAACGATCGCACACCCATGCCCGCACTTTCTTAAGTGATCGCTTACTGTTTACTAAATGATCGCTTAGCACCTGAGCTGATCTAAATGATCGTATAGACGATCACCTAGCTTTTACTACACGATCGTGTATCGATCACTAAATGATCAAGCACCCGACTATATGATAGTCTTCATATTCTCCCACTTGCTTGATCTTAGTACACAACTACCTTTCCTCCTTACCTCTACCAAATCCGAACAAAGCCCACTCTTTGGATTCTCACTCCGAGAATACTGAGGGCTCCGAGTGGTTATGTCGTCCCTGTTTCCTGTTGTTCGTGTGAAGCTATTCGTGTAGACGATCGAGGTGTTTCTAGACGATTACTTGCTAGACTAACGAGAGAGAGGGGATTTCATCACAAAGAGAGAGAGATTTCAAGTGAAGAAAAGTCTTCAACTAGTATGTTCTCTCGGTCTCTTGTTTTTATCCTTTAAGCATGCCAATAATTTAGTGTTATCAATGCATATCTGTTGATTTGAATGTATATGTGGAAATTCTGTCACAATGAATTGGAAAGATCCTCTTCCGCTCATAGGTACTCTTGTATAAGAGTTCCTTCAAACACAAGGCCCATCAACGTTTTGATCAAAACCATAAGATTTGATCGCAGTATCAAACCTTATATTCCAAGATCGATAAACTTATTTTAGTCCATAAATGGACCGATTAAGCTTGCAAATCTTTTGTTATTGACCTTGGGTTATGAATCCCTCTGGTTGTTACATATAGATGATCTCCTTAAGATTGTCATTTAGAAAGGCGGTCATAGCGTCTATTTGCCAAATTTCATAGTCAAAATATATGACAATAAATAGGAGTATCCAGATAGACTTTAACATGACAATAGATGAGAAAGTCTCATCAACATCAACTCCCTCAACTTGGGTATAATCCTTTGCCACCGGCTTAACCTTAAAGGTTTGCACCTTACCATCTACACCTATTTTTCCTTTTATAGATCTATTTCCAACCTATAGGTTTTATCCCATCAGGTTGATCTACAAGATCCCAGACTGAATTGAATTACATAGACTCAATTTCGAGATCTATAGCTTTGATCCATTCATCTTTATCTACATCATCCATTGCCTATTTATAGGATAATAGATTCTCAACGTCATCATCAGATATGACGGTTAGGGTTTTTGTTAAACCCATATAACGAATAAGTGGGTTTGCAACCCTCCCTCTGCGTTGATTCCCTTAACGGTTGAGGTGGATGTGACCTACCAGATGAACTGGTGTCAATAACTTTTGTTGATGTACTTGGCTCTTCAACAACTCGTATTGAAGGTTCAATAGTTTCCTTGGAAAGCTCATTTAATACTATTTTACTACACGGTTCATTGGTAAATCAACTTTGATTCTCTATCAATCACTAATGTGGGACTATTAACATGGTTAAAGCTAAATCGTTTGAAGTCCGGATGCAACATGGTACTCTTTCTACTACTATGTTAATACATAAATCGTTTCAAATTTGTTGGGATTTTTTTTTTTTTTTTTTGATATAGAACACTCATGTCGATAAAATGATTTGAACCCCATTTTTTTTCGTTTTTTATCCAATGCTGAATCGATGAACTATGTTATGTATAAAGTCATCTTCTAAAAATGTAGTATTTGTCGATACAAGCACTTTATTATCTTTAGAATCGTAGAAGTAATCGTCTCTCGTTCCCTTGAGGTAGCCTGCAAATAGGCACAGTTCTGAACGAGGTTCTAATCTCATAGGATTAGCCTCAAGCACATTTACTGGGCAACCCCAGATTCTGAAATGACGCAAACTAACTTTATGACCATTCTATAACTCCAAATGTGTTTCAGAAACACTTTTGGATGCAATACAGTTCTAAATAGATGTTGTAGTTTATACTACATAACCTTAGAACGAATCAGGTAAATGAGTGTAACTCATCATAGACCGAACTATTTCTAACAAGGTTCAGTTTCTCTTTTCTAATACATCGTTCTGTTGAGGTGTACCAGGTGCTAAGAGTTGGAATTATTGGATGGTAGCAATACATAGCAAAAGCGACGAGGATCGATAAGCATTCTAATTGATTAATTTTGGCAGAAATGAAAGCATGCTTAATCAAAATTTAATGCGTTTCAAGACATACCTTTGAAGAACCCTTGAAATCTTGATTTCCAACTGCTAATTCCTCCAAATCTTTCTACAGGCCACCACAAGATCTTCCTTACTATTCTCTTGGTATTCTAGATTGAGTTGTGGGACTCAAAATAAGCTAGAATCAAGGGAAATTGGAGAATGCTCACAGCAGCAACCCAATGAAGAACACCTTATTCAACTCGAATTTTCAACTAAAATTCTATGGGTTGCAACTCCTCAAAATCACTCCAATCTCTTCAATATATTGCATACTCTTATGCAATAACAATGACTGCATGAGATGCAGCTCATGCTTGGAGTTATTGAAGCTTGAAGATGGTGGGTTGTTTGTGAGCTACTTGAAGATAAAGTTGGAAAATTCCATTTTTCCATTTTGTATAATTTTCTATTTCCAAAAACTATATTTTGATTTTAAAATCGCATTTGATTTCTAAAATCAAAATTTATTAATTTTACAAATTAATTTCATAAATTAATTTTCTAATAAAATTAATAAATAATTATTTAAACAATTTAAATAATTCTAATTAATTTAATATCCAATATTAAATTAATTTTACATAATTCCATCTTCATATATTTAAATCATATTTAAATATATATTCTCCAATTTTGTTTGATTATAATTTGAACAATTCAAATTAACTTATTATGCTACTTTAGAGCTAATCTATTTCTAAGTTAGTAGAGGGACCTCGTGGACCTACAGATCATGGGCTCCAACGATCCGAGATTAATTGGCCAAACTCATTAGACCGATCAAACCCCCATTCGTTAACTAATAGGTCACTCCACTAAAGCCCATAGTTGAACTCCCCTCACTGTAGATATATTATGTCCACTCGATATAACCATCATTAGTAAGTCAACGCTTCACAGGTTGTTCATAATAACGGTTGGGTCGAATATCTATTTTACCCCGAGATTATCTCTTGTTTCTTAAGTCCCCACTAATCCTCTAATGAACAATTGTTTTGTGATCCAATCAACAAAACCGAGTCTCTCCCGGGCCAGTGAGAGGGCAGAGCCCCTTATTCAAGACCCAAAATTAGCACTTAAGGGAACAACCTCTATACTATCCCTAAAAGCGGGTAGGAGTGAATTCCTTCTTGCATCCTATATTCCCAGCTATCTATTCAATCTTACCCCTGAAATGGGAGGTTATTGAGTTGGCACTGTTGAACCAACCCTCACCTATGCAAATCTAAGGATAATTCTAAATAAACAGGAGTTCATAGTTAGCTCAGGATTAAGGTCAAGTTACCTAGGTCATCGCTTTGAAATAGTCAGTCTTAAACAGTAAAAAGCGTTGTAAAGTAAGAGTGATTAATTTCATGGTCCGATCTTGTACAAACTCTTTTGCACAAGGACACCCCCACTTCTCATGTCTCAACATGAACGAATTAGGATCACTTCGTTTATAGCACTTTATGTTGGATTTTATGTCCTAAAACTCGTAGTTTATAAATAAATAAACATGTTCTGTTTTGTTTTTCGATAAAGTTGTTATTGAAATTGTAATCTTGAATCCAATAAACTAAGATCTTGAGGCTATTTAATATAGTTTGAACTTCATGTAGTGACATAAATGTGGATCAAGTTAAAATATATAGCCAAAATGGTCTATGTATATGAATAAGGTTGGGCGCCTTATTCTAGGGACACTATAGATGCGGCCCACTTTGTAGTTAGTACAAATAATGTGATCCTGAATCGTTCATATAGAGATATGTGAGTGGAGGCATCCTATGCAATGAGTTTGCATAAGACTGAACTATGAAATAGTCACTTTTTACGTTATAAATGTCGTTTTATGTATAAAACTGACTATTTCGTTAATTGATGACCTAGGTAACTTAATCTTAATCCTGAGCTAACTATGAACTCCTATTCACTCGGAATTATCCTTAGATCTGCATAGGTGAGGGCAGCTCATCATCGCTAGCCCAATAAGCCTCCCATTTCACGGGTAAGATCAGATGGATAGTTGGGAACATAGGGTGCAAGAAGGAATTCACTCTTACTCATTATAGGGATAGTAGATAGGTTGTTCCCTTTAGTACTAAATCCAGGTCTTGAATAACAAGCCCCACCCTCTCCTTAACCCGAGAGGGGTTCGATTTATAGGTTAGACCTTAAACCAATTGTTCATTAAAGAATCAGTGAAACTTAAGGAACAAGATGTAGTCTTGGGGGTAAAACGGTTTTTATGACCTAGCCGATATTACGAACAACCTATGAAGGATTAGCTTACTAATCATGGTTTTATCAAATGGACACAAATATATCTACAGTGAGGGGAGTGCAACTACAGGACTTTAGTGGAATGACCCGTTAGTTAACAAATGTTGATTAACAAGGTTAAAGAGTTTTATCAGTTAATCTCGGATTGTTGGAGCCCATGATCTATAGGTCCATTAGGTTCCCCTACTAGCTCATATGGAATAAACTTAGAACAGTATGATAGAATAATTCGAATTGTTCGAATTAGGTGAAGAGAGAGAAACCGACAAGTATATGTGATATAGTGGTCGGGTTTTTTAGTTTAGAGATACAGCTTTAATATTTAAATGTGATTTAAATATCAAAAATATGAATATGTTCATGTTCGAAAGCTCGAAAATAATGGAAATGGTCAAAGATGTAAAAAGTCAAAGAGTTGACTTTTGACTTTTAAAAGTCAAACTTTGGCCAACCTTATATTCAAATGTGATTTGAATTTCGAGAAAATGAATGTGGATTCATGCTCGGGAGGTCAAAATTAGTCAACATGGGAAAAATCATAAAAAGTCAAGACTTTTTGGTCAAAGTTTGACAAACTTTGACCAAATGACTATTTTGCCCTTTGACTATAGTTAGTGGGAAAATCCAAATTTTTGTTGGATAATTCTACTAAAAAAATAGTGGGCTGGGTGTTGGCTTATAGTGGAGACAATAAGCCCACTTAGATAGTGGATTCTAGGTGTTGGGTTTTTATGGATTTGGATCATGCAAATGTTGCATGGTTTTTTCTATAAAATAGGCTTTTGAATTTGGATAAAAGACTTTTGCCATTTTTTGCAAAATATGGTTTTTATCATTGGGCTGAAAAATTAAAAACCCAAACCCAAATTCATTCTTATTTTCCATCTCTTTTCTCTCTCTCGATTTTCTTCATCCACCGGGTCTCACAATCCAGTTTTGAGTCCAGAGGATTGTAGGTCAACTCTGGTGGTGGTCCAGAAGAATTCAGGTCGAGATTCAACGAGGAAAAGTGAGTTTTGGGAGCTTCAAAGGTAAGGTTTCAAATATCCTATCCACTTCAATTTGCATGCTTATTTTCTTTTGTTTATAAGAAATTAGAGTGTAATTAGGTCCTAATTTCGCTACATATGTCTCATGTTCCATCACTTTACAACTCTTTGTAACAACTACAAAGCAGGTCGCATCTAATAGTGTTACTAGAATAAGGTACCCAATCTTATTCATATACTATAGACCATTTTGACTATTTTGTTGTTAGATGAAAATTATACTGAAATAATTTAATAGGAGACATTGCTTTTGCTAATTTAAATTGAAGGCGAGAAGGCTTGGCTTAGTTGATCCATGATTTATGTTTCGTCTTTCGTTTTGTCTAAACGAGTCGCACATACACCCTAGTACATGTTCCTCCCTCTCTTGTTCATAAAAAAAATGTGTGAGAATTCTGGAAATTGCGTCCACCATTGGAAACACCACTTCCCTGTGAATACTCCCATCAATTAGTACTCGTTGAAGAAATAAAAATTCCCATATTTTTTTGTTCACTCGTTCTTAAAACCAGCATTTTTAAGACCAAAGAGGCGAGCGCACATCTTCTTAACCCGAAATGGCAACTGGCTGACATAGTAAAATAACAAATTGAAAGATTTTGGAAATGCTATCGAACCTGATCCACTTTTATGTCTTCACATAAATTCCAAGTACTCATACAACAGACAAGGGACTTTTAGGTTTATTGGATTTCTAATAAGCAAAACATCTATTCAATAACACCTTATTGAACTTTAAGAATAAGTTCCATTGTTTACAAACCACGAGTTTTAGGACATAAAACCCAACAAACTTCCACTTGGACTAAAACTCTAGTGATAACTTATATATCTGATATATTGATCTTTTGGAGTGATCTTCAATAAGGGTCATCGCTCCCTTCATAAGCCTTGCAGCTTCATCTAAGTGGGTTTGGGCTAGATCGTTGCGCTCCTGCCCCACCTCTTGGCAAAGTAGGCTGATGGGCAAGACCCCTCCAGCCACAATGGTGTGGGGCATCAGAGGTTGTTGCCTCGTGGCCAATTCGAAGGGGTTGAAGTTCAACGTAGAGCTTTTTGGTTGTTAAGTTATAGCAGCACTGAGCAACATCCACTCCTCTACGGATGCAAAGAACTCCTGCACCTTATTTCATGAATGGGCAATTCAAGAGGCCTCGAAAGCTTTCTAAGTTTTATAGAGAAATACAATAAACTAGGGCATCCCATACCCATGGTTTACCATTTGGCATCCTATACCCGATATTTCTCCTGCTTACCCTAGGTTATCTAGTATTCCTAGTCCTACTAGGTGATTCTTAAACACTTTAGCCGAGAGAACCATTGTAAACATGTTAGTATACAATAGGCTTTTAAATAAACTATATGGGATTGCATTTTATTCTCAGTAATGATTAGGAAGCACACTTTCTTCCCACTTCATTGAGGTACTCTCAACTCTTTGAGTAAGACGCTTCTAGCCTGTCTTAACAACTCTTGTTAATAGTCAGATCTAGAAATCTTTAAACTTTATATACTTTGATCTAGCAGTTTAAAATCTGAATATTTGCAAATGGCTTTTAACAATTTGATTCTTAACAAAAGTTGCTATAACAAACATAATTTCTGAAAATGAACATTTCATTTATCAAAAAAATATATACTATTTATTCTTTACAAGATCATAAAAAACAAGTAAGATCAAGCAGCAACTTCTCCCACTGGTTGAGTTGAGAAAACGGTCCTCAGAAACAAGTTAGCCCGTTTACCCTTCTCTACTCTCTTCTCGTCAGGATACTGAGAGCAGTTTCTCTTCTAGTGCCCTTCTCCGTTGCAGCGGAAACACTTCCCTTTATTTGCAGTGTTATCCTTGCCTTTCTTTCCAGCAGGCTTCTTCTTCCCTTTCCCTTTACCCTTCTTCACAGGAATACTCCTATTCTTTGAAGAGGAGGCAACATCAGGCTTGGGGGATGTTCCTCTTTTCTCGGCAATGGTAACATTTACTTCTGACTCCAGACCCTTTATTCTCAACATTGTCT
The DNA here is from genome assembly GCF_027475165.1 of Benincasa hispida. Lineage (NCBI taxonomy): Eukaryota > Viridiplantae > Streptophyta > Magnoliopsida > Cucurbitales > Cucurbitaceae > Benincasa > Benincasa hispida. The sequence goes on along the minus strand of NC_143484.1, from coordinate 51,645,803 downwards.
GATAAGCCTATAGCTCATTCAGTAGAGTAGTCAAGTTGTATTCAATTTTATTCATCAATGAATTCGTACAAAATTGTAGAAAACTCTTCGAAAGAGATTCTAGAATAAAACCAACTTGACTTCTCTCGTCCATGATATCACCGTTTACTTCTGCCACATTAAAGTGGACCATCATGTCCAGGACATGTTCACGAACAATGGTCCCCTCTTTCATGCGACTGTTGTAAACATACTTGATGGCATCATGCCTCAGGATGAAGGACGGTTATCCAAACATCCCTTGCAGAGATTCCATAATCTCTTTCACAGTACTCATATCTCATGTTTCTTTGCTAGGACATCAGATAGGCTGGCGAGGATATAAGCACGGGCTTTATCATTTGCCCTGACCCATCTGTCATACCCATCCTAAACAGTTCGGGTTGTATTAGAGCTAGGAATGGGAGGACAATCCTCTGTTAAAACAAACTAAAAATCGTCTATCACAAGTATCGTGTTCAAATTTGATTTCCTATTCACATAATTATCCTCGATGAGTTTATCTGATGCCAATAATTGTATTATCGAACTCGTCATTCTAAAATTATAAACAAATTCTATAAGTGAATTGCTTTTAAATCCAATCAAGTCTTAGCAATTTTAATAATGTACCCAAGATTATTTTTTGCAACAATACTACATCAAGACATTCTTGATTAACTACTATCTCCAGAATAACTCATATTTCGATAGTCATTTAGGTACCACTTTTGGTCAGAAATTATTAACACTAAATAATTCTATAAGTATAACCCTCCGTTTTTAGACATCAGAGGTCAGCCCCAATTATGCTACCGAAGTGGAGAGTCAAGATTAGGAATGAGCCAAAGAAATCCTATCCATTTCTGGATCTTAAGTTGTTTTGAATCTTATGTTACAACCCTCCGAGGGGATAGCCATCATTAAATGACTAGCAAAGGGCCGTTTAAAGCTAACTAGTAGGCACAACATAGGAATCTCACGGTCCAAACTAACGGAAGAGACCGCAGGATATATTGACACATTTCCTTCACCCACTTACTATGAACTACTTCCACTGTTCAACTTGGTATTGACTCATACATCCACTTTCCAAATGGAGGTCACTTCTAGGGTGATACGAAGCGTCATATGAATCTCATGGTGTGAACTATGTGGAGACGTGGCAGTTGAAATCGTACACTTGATTTCTATTCGAACAACTTTCTCTTATTCACCAGAATCTAATTTTAAGCTAAAAAATACTTTTCGAATGGAGGTCACTTTCAGGATGACACGAAGTACCGCTTAAATCCATACTGTGAACTCTTAGGGACGCGAGAGCTAAAAATAACATATCGTATATGTTATTAATCTCCCACTGAAGTTTTCTAATAACTCTATCACATAGAAGTTATTGAACTACCACTGAAGTGTTCTAATTTATTGGGTAAATTCATACTTAGGTTCTTTTTCAGCTAATAAAAAAAACCCAAAGTCTATGTGGTTTATCCAAGTATAACTCTTACAAATGGATTTAAACCTACGATGTCTAGATGATAAACCATTTTATTACGTCACATCACTCACATATACTCATAAAACTGGTTACCAACGCTCAATTCTTCGACCATAATCCCTAGGTAGGAGGTGTTCTATAGACCGTCAATTTAAATACCCCCAGCCTTCGACAGGATTATATACCGGTTGAGTTTGTAACCCTAGTTTTACAAGTTTAACGACCTATTTTAACTACTGAAACAAGTGGTTAACCTACGTGAGCATATATCTGTTCTTTGTTATGGATTTTAAATGTCTAATCCAATTTTATAACAACTTATAAAACTTTAGACATGCTAAACATCCACAACATATATAAAGGCATTCAGTATTTAATATAACACTTATATTAAATACAATAAACCCTAACATGCATACTATATATTATAACAAATTATAGCATACTTTCAATAAATGTTGTATGCTTCCTATGGTGAGATTTTAAATCTATATGGCATACTCTATGCACATACAAGATTTATTTAATTATAACAACATCCAATGTATAAATAATTAAACACAGACTGATATGGTTTTAGTTTTGGCAAAAACAAGTAAGCAAAAAGTCTAATTATTATAAAAACAGCTTCAAAACTGTTCGAACCGCTCTAATCTGCTTGAACCAAACTCGAATCGTCTGAACCGAACCAGCAAAGTCTTAACCGCTCTAATCTGCTTGAACCAGACCCGAACCGTCTGAACCAAACCAGCCAAAAACCATTTGAGGCTGAATCCAACCAGACCTCAAGAGAACCGATCGTACCAGCTGCTCTCGCTCTCGCTCACAATCTCGCTAAGGCTGATCATTTAGCATTGACGACTATCGTCATGCATTTGCCTGATCGTTTAGTGTTTGCTTGATCGTTTAGCAGCCAACGCATAGCGCCTGACCAAGCTACACGATCGTGTAGTGTCTTCCTTCTATCGTATAGTGTCATCATCTAGTGTCGGAGGATGCTACACGATCGCTTAATGTCCAACACTATCGTGCAGCTCCATCGTTTAGCATAGACAAATACTACACGATCGCTTAGCGCCATCATCTAGCGCCTCGTCTTGATCGTTTAGCGCGCGCACAAATGTAAACGATCGTATAGTGCTATCGCACAACTTTCGACGCATCGCTCAGCTGCCACACATAGGTAAACGATCGCGTAGTGCTATCGTATAGCATCTCAATGCATCGCTTAGTTCCCATGCGAAGCTATACGATCATGTAGTGCCATCGCATCGCTTAACTCCCGCAAGTACACGATCGTTTAGCGCACAACACTTCAACGATCAATGTTCGAAGCTACACGATTGTTTTGCTTTTCTTCACATCTCTAACACATGAAGCTAAACAATCGTCTAGCTACTGAACCTCAACGACGATATGAACAGAGGTTGAATGTCTGGAATCTACAACTCGGCCTCTTCGCTTGTTTCTTTGATCTACAGCTTAAATTCAACTCTAATGACTCCAAATAAATTATAGACTCTTAGGAACACATATTAGCTCATCAAGCAAGAGCCAATTACAAATTTAAAAGAGAAATCGAAGAGAAAATAAAAGCCAAAGCTCAAATAACCATATCAGTATATCGGTTTCATATTTCTCATATAAAACACCCACCAAACCAAAATTAAACCGAATTGAATGCTTATATGATGCTCTAATATCAATTGTTGGATGGTAGCAGCATGCAGCGGGAGCAACAAGGATCGATAAGCATTCTAATTGATTAATTTTGGCAGAAATGAAAGCATGCTCAAACGGAATTTAATGGGTTTCAAGACATACCTTTGAAGAACCTTTGAAATCTTAATTTCCAGCTGCTAATTCCTCCAAATCTTTGTGCAGGCCATCACAAGATCTTCCCTACTATTTTCTTGGTGCTCTAGATTGAGTTGAATCACTCCAATCTCTTCAATATATTGTAGACTATCATGCAATAACAATGGCTGCATGAGCTGCAGCTCATGCTTGGAGTTATTGATGCTTGAAGATGGTGAGTTGTTTGTGAGCTACTTGAAGATGAAGTTGGAAAATTCCTTTTTTCTATTTTGTGTAATTTTCTATTTCCAAAAACCATATTTTGGTTTTAAAATCGCATTTGAATTCTAAAATCAAAATATATTAATTTTAAAAATTAATTTCATAAATTAATTTTCTAATAAAATTAATAAATAATTATTTAAACAATTTAAATAATTTCAATTAATTTAATATCCAATATTAAATTAATTTTACACAATCTCATCTTCATATATTTAAATCATATTTAAATATATATTCTCCAATTTCGTTTGATTCTAATTTGAACATTTAAAATTAACTTCTCACGCTACTCTAGAGCTAATCCATTTCTGAGCTACTAGAGGGACCTCGTGGACCTACAAATCATGGTCTCCAATGATCCGAGATTAATCGGCTAAACTCATCAGAGCGATCTAACCCCCATCCATTGACTAATGGGTCACTCCACTAAAGCCCATAGTTGAACTCCCTTCATTGTAGATATATTATGTCCACTCGATATAACCATGATTAGTAAGTCAACCCTTCACAGGTTGTTCATAATAACGGTTGGGTCGAATCTCTGCTTTACCCCCAAAATTATCTCTTATTCCTTAAGTCCCACTGATCCCCTTATGAACAAGTGTTTTGTGATCCAATCAATAAAACTTAGTCCCTCTCAGGCTAGTGAAAGGGCAAGGCCCCTTGGTCAAGACCAAGAATCAGCACTTAAGGGAACAACCTCTCTACTATCCCTAAAAGCGGGTAGGAGTGAATTCCTTCTTGCACCCTATGTTCCCAGCTATCTATCTAGTCTTACCCCTGAAATGGGAGGTTATTGAGCCGGCACTGTTGAGCCAACCCTCACCTATGCAAATCTAAGGATAATTCCAAATAAACAGGAGTTCATAATTAGCTCAGGATTAAGGTCAAGTTACCTAGGTCATCGCTTTGAAATAGTCAGTCTTAAACAATAAACGACGTATAAAGTAAGAGTAACTGATTTCGTGGTCTGATCTTATACAAACTCTTTTGCACAAGGACACCCCCACTCTACATGTCCCAACATGAACGAATTAGGATCACTTCATTTGTAGCACTTTACAACTCTCTGTAACAACTACAGAGCATGCCACATCCAATAGTGTTACCAGAATACGGTATCCAATCTTATTCATATACTATAAATCATTTTGACTATTTACTCGAACCTGATCCACTTTTATGTCTCCATATAAAACCAAGTACTCATCCAATAGTCAAGAGACTTTTAGGTTTATTGGATTTCTAATAAGCAAAATATCTATTCAATAACACCTTGCTTAACTTTCAGAATAAGTTCCATTGTTTACAAACCACGAGTTTTAGGACATAAAACCCAACAGGGATACAATTCCTTGTTCTATCAAATCGTATTGGAATTTTAAATCCATATACTCTCCACCTCGAACAAATCGAAGTGTCTTTATTATTTTAATTAATGGATTTTCAACTTCAACCTTGTACTCCTTTAACTTTTCAAGGGCTTCAAACTTATGTTGCATTAAGTAAACATGCCTTGAATAATCATCTGTGAAGGTGATGAAATATTCAAAGCCTCTTCTTTCTTTAACATTTATCGGACTACAAGGTCCGAATGTATAAGGTCTAAGGGTTCTTTGGCTCTGTGTCTTTTTCCAGCAAAAGGTGCCTTAGTCATTTTGCCTTCAAGGCATGACTGACATACTCGCAAAGATTTTTCTTCTAGCTCACTTAAAAGTCATTATTTCAATCCTATTGAGATTTATGTGACCTAATCTTAGGTGCCAAAGGTAGGCATTTTCTTTAGGAGAAATCTTTTATCTTTTATTTTGAGTTACAACAGTTATGAACAATTCAACATTAAGGAGAACCTTAGATGCTAATGACCTTAGCACATAAAGGTTGTCTTCAAGATTTGTAGAACAAATTGGAATACCATATTTGTAAATAAACACATTATTTACATTGAAATATAGAGTATAAGATTGTTCTAACAAACACTTTACAGAAATTAAGTTACTTTTCAAATCAGGAACTACATAAACATTGTCTAACAATAAATATGATTTCTATAAACATAAATGAAGTCCTTCCACTATCTTACCCGAGACGACGTGTCTAGTTCCATCTTGCATCGTCATCTTTCCAGTCTCCAACTGTCACTAGGAATTAATTCCCTCAAAGGAAAAACAAACATGATTAGTGGTGCCTGAATCTATTATCTAGGCAGAACCATCATTCTCCACTAAGCAAGTTTCCAATACGAGTAAATCATATTTACCTTGTTTGGCCTTCTTCTTTTCTACCAAGTACTTAGGACAATTCCTTTTCCATTGTTCCTTCTAGTTGCAACGGTAACATATTCTCTTTACAGTCTTGGCCTTCTTGCCCTTTTGAGTAGTAACGGGTTAGTGATACATGAACGCAAGCGTACGAATCGAAGTAATAAATCCCAAAATAGGGTGTCGTCCTCCATGACCGGCGTGAGCAATTATTCCTAAGCTTAGCTATCAAAGTTCTTCGTCAATTTTATCCATGCAACCAAAAGATGATTTTTATAATGACTACAAAGGACAAAAAAATCAATCACACATGAGAAAAATTCATAGCGAAACTAATCCAAAGTACTGTTTCATTTAGGAAGTACAATGAGTTATGATATGCAATTGATTGAAATCGATAGACTGAGACTAGAAGTTCTAAAATCAATAAATCCTCTCTCGAGCTCAAACCTTTCTAATAACTAACCATCGATCCAAATCTCTTCTATCGTTTGATTAGTTATATCATTAAGACCCTTCATTCACACCCCTTATTATTCTACATTCATTCTCATGCAATTTCGAATAACAATCTAAATTATTGGGTCCAGCAAATTAAATTCTCTCTCGAGACATCTAAATCACCTAAGTTCATTCAATTAATGGCCAGTTAATCAAAAGCATTAAGACAAACAATTTAAAGATCTATGTAAAATCAATCAATTGTAAATTCAAATACTCAACATAACATCCCAAAATCTACAAACACCCTAGAAATGGAGTTTAGACATACATGATTCTAACAACAATAACCAACAAATAATAAATCGTCATGGAAAAACAATAATATAAACGTAGAAAAACGATCTCCCCTCAATAGGACCAAATCCCAATCACGATCTCCTTGACTCTTGCCACGAATTCCAGATTGGTCTTCAAAAAAATGCACGTTCTTGATCAATTCTTCTCGTCACAATCAGCCCAAAAATGTTCTTAGATCAACCTTCAATCAAAATCTTGAGTCTTCGGCTGAAACAATTCGAAATCAATCTGATTTACCTTTGTATGGACTTGAATTTTTTAGTAAAAACCTTTACAATTTTCTCCCCCATACCTGGTGGCGCAACAACGTTTTTATAATGTCTTCCACAGTGTTGCAATGCTGAAAATCAGTGTCGCAACGCTGGCGTCATGCCAGCCACGTGTAGAGTTCGTAGCATTGTAACACTACCCTGTTTCCAATTACTCTCGGGTCTGTAGCGTCAGGGAGCAGCGTTACAATGCTCGTCCAACGCTGCCTCCCTTGAATTGTCTTTCAAAATTGCCTCTTTTCTTGTCTCTTGATCCTTGGTTTCTTCCTAATTCCATAGCCAACCCATAATTTCTCAAATTGGGAGTTTTGCCTGTTTTTTTTTTTTTTTATCATTTTCGCACAAATTTCTCCTTATGCTTGGTTTCCTAAAATTACTCAAAAAACCACATTGAACTAAACAAACCTAGCAATAGTAGTTCTAAATTTGAAGGTGATAAAAGCATTTTCTAGATGCTTTTCACCACCCCAGACTTAAAATTTTGCTAGTCCCGAGCAAAGAAAAGAAAGAAACCTAAAGTAGGAGAAATAATGAATACTGAAATGAAAAGGTTCTAAGCATGAATTTCTTATTTCGGTTTCATCTCCTTCTCAACATATAAAAAAGTCTTCCATAGAAAAATTCATACACATCCTCAACATTGAGAGTTTCTAAAGCCAAAACTTTTTATACCCTTTGTGTGTGACTCCTCCTTTAATTCATAACTTAACAACTGACTTAAGATTTAATTAATCTCCATCAGTTTTTCCCCTAATCTAGCTTAAGCATAAATCATCAAGCATCACCACACCCAAGGAAGTAATATATCCACTAAGGTGCCTTATTTCTGTTTTTATTTTCAACAACAAAAGGGCCCTAAACTTACATCATTTTACATAAGGGCACTAACTTTCAAACATCCACTGCAGGAAATCATACCTAGTCAATTCCCAGGTGTCCTAACTGATCATAGCAAAGATAACTCTTTTTACCTTCATCCATGCATACACATTACAAGTTTAAAATAATAAAAAGATGTTTCTTTTAAGCGCGTGAGTGCACACTCTTTTTTTTTTTCAAAGGCAATAATAATAAATTTTTGTTCCTCTTAGTCTAATATTACAAACCATCATGCAATACACTCTTTAACCAGTGGGACCTTTCGAGGTGACAACCAACTTGACTTAAATTAATGCTTTATTCAGTTAGAGGTTCTAAATTAAAGTGGTTCATGCTCAAGATAACAGAGGATACAAAGAGGGATTCAGAACAAAGAACACTCAAGACAGGACTATGTTATCCAATTTCTACTTCAAAGCATGACACATCATGAGTGACTCAACAACCATCATCATAAGAGAAAACAATCGAAGAATACAAATCAATCAGTCTCAGCATTCTTTCTAACCAAAATTGAACCAAATTTTCAATTTTTCCTCAAAATTAACAATAACATGCATATATCAATCAACTCAAAAACAACATGCATAACAGCTCAAATCTCAAGCACAAAGTACACCCTCCACCCCAAACTTAAAAGAATGCATTGTCCCCAATACATAACAACTAAAACAATCACATAACAGATTAGTGATACAAGCCTGGGTATGAGCGGGGATCCACGAATCTGGATGGCGATCTGGTGCTTGAAAATACTTAAGCATCATCTCTAACATGGGGATCAAAAGGACAAAAATTGAGGTACCTCTTTGTCCTAAAAAAATAATCAAATAACAAATGAAATAAAACTGGAACACTTTGGTTTTCTCCTAATAACCGCTTAGTTTAACGTCCTTGGCTAGACTAGGTCTCCAATTCAATCAAACTTTCAAGGTGGCTTCATCATTCCATGCACTGAAGCACCTGGGATGAACAATTTTCTTCCACATTGGCATTCACATAGAAGATTAGTTGAACAACAATCACTAGAAAATGCATAACTCTATTTCCCTTTGTCCATGAGGTCTATATCTCCCTTTCGAATATAATCTAGAAAATTTACCTTACCATCCTTGGAAGATTGTTCGGAACTAGTTACCTTTTTCTTGCCATTTCCTTTACCAAGGGACTGTCCAGAATCTTCACAAACAACTTCATTGATCTCTTGGCATGAACTTACAGGATCCTCGGGCTTAGAAGAATGAAAAATTTTGAACTTCATCTTATCATCATTTATCCGAAGTATAAGCTCACCATCATATACATCAATCAATGCTTTGCCTTGGCTAGGAATGGCTTTCCAAAGATGATGGGAATTTTAGAGTCTTCTTCCATATCTAGGACCACAAAATCTGTTGGGAAGATGAAATCACCGATTTTAACCAGAACATCCTCTACTACACCACGAGGGGAAGTGAGGGAACGATCTGTTAGTTGCAATGATATCGTCGTTGGTTGTACCTCTCCTATATCCAATTTTGCGTACAAGATAAAGGCATCAGATAAATTGGGGCTCCCAAATCACACAAAGCTTGGTTTACCGTTAGATTCCCTATAGTGCAGGGGATTGTAAAACTCCAAGAATCCTTCAATTTTTGCGGTAGCTTCTTTTGCAATATAGCACTGCATTCCTCATTTAAGCTCGTCCCATACTTTTCAAACTTCTTCTTTGAAGACAATATTTCCTTCATGAACTTCACATAATTTGACATTTGTTCCAGAGCATCTGCAAAAGGAATATTTATGTGAAGCTTCTTAAAAATATCTAAAAATTTAACAAACTAATCATTCAATTTCTTTTTCTGAAAGCACTAAGATAAAGGATTTTATTTAACACAACAAATGAGGATTCAGAACTACTCCCTAATTTGGATGATACAGGAACATCACCCTTTTTCCATTGATTCACATTACCAGCTGTAAGACTCAATACCACATGTTCCTCTGTCTGGTCTGTCACAAGATGCACAATATTTTTCCCACTTCTCAAGGTTATTATTTTTCACTATTCCCTTGGCGTTTTCTCTGTACAACTAGGGAAATCTCCTTTGTTCATAGTATTAAATGTAGCAGCGATCTGACTAACCTGAACCTCAAGGTTCTAGATAGCTTTCCCATGACTCGTTACTGTGCTCTACAAGAAATTGGTTCTACTCCTTGACTCCTTTATGAAATCCCCAAGCAAAGCCTCCACAGATGGTTTCTTTTTAGAAAAACCTAGAGATGCCTACAAAACATTCTTATTGTTAGCACATAAACAATTCTCATGATTGCGCAAACCTGGGTGATAATGAGTGCGTTGGTTCATTTGATAAGAATTTTGATGGGCTCCTTGAAATTGGTTCGCTTGGCACACATAATTTGCTTGCTCAGGGTTAGGTATTTCCTATGATATAGGTGCATTAAAAGACGCCATCGATGCAATCGGTGGTTGAGTACCTATAGATAAGAGATTAATGGCATTAGTCAAAGTAGTCATCTGTGCCTTTAAAGAATTTACCTTGTCGAGTTCATAAATCTCAGCCACTCTAGATGAAGATCGTTCTGAGGGCCAATTATAGCTCGTGGCAGCCATGTCCTCTAATAATTCCTGAGCAACATTAGCAGTTATTGCAAAAATTGAGCCACCTGCAGTAGCATCCAAGATGGATTTCGTTGTACTGGTCAACCCATTTTAGAACATCTAGATTTGTAACCAGTCAGGGTATCCATGCTGGGAAAACTTCCACAGCAACTTCTTATAGTGCTCCCATGCCTCGAATAACTGCTCATACTTTCTCTGACTGAATATGCCAATTTCTGTTCTCAGACTGCTTGTTTTCACAGGAGGGAAGAATTTATTCAAAAAGGCATAGGCCAAATCATCCCATGTAGTTATGCTTCCCATAGCAAGTGGCTCCAGCCAATCTTTTGTCTTGTCCTACACAGAAAAAGGAAACAATCTCAATCGAATAGCATCAGAAGAGACTCCGTTTATTTTTTCCGTCCCATTAATTTCCAGGAAAGAGTGGATGTGCTTATACGGATCTTTATGTGGAGTTCCCCTGAATGCAAGGTCTCGAGCCATCTGAATTAAACCTGGTTTTAGCTCAAAATTATTGGCATTAATTGGGGCCTCAACAATGCCCGTCTGGGTTGTAGGGACAGCCAGTTGGAAATAATCTCTGATAGTTCTAATAGTTTCCCCTTGGACTCCTATGGTGTCGAACTCAACTCTCATGTTCCTTCTTACTCTTTTCAAAGTCCATTCAAGTTCTGGATCATAAGAAACAAGTTCAACCTATTTGACTTCTTCACATACATAGTATTCTGCAACAACTACAAAATAATAATAATAATAATAATAATAATAATAATATAATAATAACGCCTAAATTAAGATCAACTCAGTCCTTAGCAGTATTAAACTTAGAAAAAAAATTCTTGCCAGTCCCCGACAACGATACCAAAAACTTGATGCATGACGCAAGCGTACATATCGAAGTAATAAATCCCATAATAGGGTATCGTCCTCAGGGACCAGCATGAGCAATTATTCCTAAGCTTAGCTACCACAGTTCTTCATCAATTTTATCTATGCAACTAAAAGATGATTGTTATTAATGACTACAAAGGACAAAAATTCAATCACACATACATATAATCAGAGCGAAACTAATCCAGGGTGTTGTTTCATTTAGAAAGTACAATGAGTTATGATATGCAGTTGATTGAAATCGATAGATTGAGGCTAGAAGTTCTAAAATCAAGAAATTTTCTACCGAGCTCAAACCTTCCTAATAACTAACCATCAACCCGTTTTTCTTCTATCGCTTGATTAGTTACAACATTAAGACCCTTCATTCACACCCCTTATTATTCTAAATTCATTCTCATGCAACTTTAAATAACAATCTAAATTATTGGGTCCAACTGAAGGAAATCAGAAACAAGATTTTCGTGAGCAGCGGAAGCAAGACTATTCCAAATTACAATCATGAATCAACAAACCATTTACAGTCGACTTTAATACAAGCGGTTATACAAATATACAGAAAAATTACAGCATGAACATAAAAAAAACAGAGGGAAAAACTATACAAACAATGGCACATCTCCACGTTCCGATACGCACTCTGATCGAACAACTGCAATCACGAGCACTCGATCTACACGACCCCAACCCCGCACGAACACTTCACGCTCGTCCTCAATGATCTCCTCGGTCACGAACTCCTCCGCAACAGGAACTCCTCCACAGCACCACGAATGACCTCTGGAAAACCTCGACGGTGTCGAGTTGAGTCTGACACCACCAACAAGGCAACCTTGGTATTCTCGATGTGAGAATCCAGAGGGTGGGCTCTGTTCGAACTTGGTGTGAGGCAGACGAATGGAGGAAAGACAGATTGTGTACACAACTGGGCAAGTGGGAGAAGTCGGAGACCTATCGTATAGGTCGATGCCCAATTATTTAGATAAAACTATGAGATCGTTTAGTAAAAGCTATGCGATCGTTTAGCTGAGTCGAATTTACACAATCGTTTACCTTGGGCCAGCAATCGTCTAGCAAAGCTATGCGATCGTTTAGCTAAAACTGTACGATCATTTAGCTCGCCCATCCGTCGTTTAGTAAATCTGTATTTACTTGATGACTTCCGTGAGTTTCTTTTTGCTGGAGAGAAAACTCAAATTCTTTTCAAACTTTTTAAAAAACTTCCTCTTTTTTTTTTTCAAAATAGGAAACCGATTTCCTTTTAAACTCACGGTTACAATGATCAATAACCACCCACTACTTTGGTTATTTAAAAGAAAAAAATATTAATTATCTAATAATTAATATTATTATAAACATAAATGATAACCAACTTATCATACTATATTTATAACCTATAATTTTAATATTTCATTTCATGAAACATATAACCATAATTCTTTTCCTATTCCATGGTACTTAATGTAAATCCCATTTACATCAATCCTCCACTAGATGTATCTCATACATCATATCGATTATATCATATATAATCAAAATACCTCTTGTCAATTTGAACATTTCAAATCAACACCAAGAACTGATCCTTCAACATGAATCCAAGCTATCAAGGAAACCTCATGGACCTGCAGATCCGAAGCTCCAACAGTACGTGAATAACTAACTAAACTCTTTAGCCACAGGATCCACCATCTGTTAACTGTCAGGCACTTCACTAAAGAACGATAGCTGAATTCTCCTCACTATAGATATATTATTTGTCCATCTTAACCAATCAGCAGTGCGACAACCCTTCACAGATCACTCGTAAGTACAACTGGGCCAATAACTGTTATGCCCTTGTAGTTACATCTGTCTCCTTAAGTACCACTGATCCTTCTAATGAACATAAATTATAGTCCTACTATGATTGAGTCTTCTCTTTTAAAGAGAAGCTGTGGCCATTATGTTCAAGCCCCAGAATTAGCCCTTAAGGGAGCAATCTCTCTACTTATCCCTGCTTCGGGAAAGGAGTGAATTTCATATTGTGAATTGAGTTCCCAGCTCCTATATCAGACAAGTCCCCAAAAAGGTAGGCATGTTGAATTGACAATCTAGCCACTCTCATCCATACTAATCAAAGGACCGCCCTCAAAGGCAGTAGTTCACAAAACACTCAGGATTGAGGTCGTGTCACCTATGGTCGTTTAGGTGAGATGCAAGTCTATAGTTTCAACGGCGTTATATACAGAGTCTAGTCATCTCATGGTTCAGGTCTTATAAAACTCTTTGTATAGGACACCCCTGCTTTACATCTCTACACGAATGGTCTGGATCAACCATCTGTAGTAGTTTACAACACTTGCAAACCTCTACAAAGCGGGTCGTATCCGTAGTGTCACCAAGATCAGGTAACCCACCTTAATCCTTATACTATAGACCGATTTAGGTTATCACGTAAGGCATGATCCACTTGTATATCACATATACATGCTTAAGTTTACATAAGATAATCAAGGAGCTTTATTTATTGGATATGAGTAAGTGCCAGAATTAAATAACACTTATTTGATTCATTAAATAATGTGTATCTTTACAAAACAACGAGACTCCGGGAGAATTAGGACACCAATCCAACACCAACGAATGAAATTCTCTCTCGAGACATCTAATTAACTTAAGTTCTTTCAATTAATAATGAAATTCTCTCTCGAGACATCTAATTAACTTAAGTTCATTCAATTAATGGCCAATTAATCAAAAGCATTAAGTACAAACAATTTAGAAATCTATGTGTAATTAATTAATTGTAAATTCAAATACTCAACGTAACATCCTTAAAATTCATAAACACCCTAGAAACAGAGTTTAGCCACGCATGATTCTAACAACAATAACCAACAAATAATCAGTCATCATGGAGAAACAATAATATAAACATAGAAAAACAATCTCCCCTCAATAGGACCGAATCCTAATCACGATCTCTTTGACTCTTGCCACGAATTTCAAATTAGTCTTCAACAAAATGCATGTTCTTGATCAATTCCTCCCGTCACAATTAGCCCAAAACACTCTCGGATCAACCTTCAATCAAAATCTTGAGTTCAACTGAAACAGTTCGAAATCGTTCTAATTTACTTCTATAAGGACTTGAATTTTTTAGTAAAAACCTCTAAAATTTTCTCCACCAGACCTTGCAACGCAACAATGTTTTTATAATGCCCTCACAGCGTTCAACACTGCAAATCAGCGTCACAACGCTGGTGTCATGCTAGCCGCGTGTAGAGTTCGTAGCGTTGCAACACTACCCTATTTCCAATTGCTCTCGGATCTGCAGCGTCAAGGAGCAACGTTGCAACGCTCGTCCAACGCTGGCCCCAAATTGTCTTCCAAAATTGCCTCTTTTCTTTCCCCTTGATCCTTGATTTCTTCCTAATTCTATAGCCAATCCATAATTGCTCAAATTGGGAGTTTTGCCTCAGGTTTTTTTTTTATCATTTTCGCACAAATTGCTTCTGATGCTTAGTTTCCTGAAATTACTCAATAAACCACATCAAACTAAATAAAACTAGCAATAGTAGTTCTAAATTTGAAGGTAATAAAAACACTTTTTAGATGCTTTTCAGTTAGCTTTCCCCTGACCTTCATTCTTTTTCTTCCACTTTTTGGTGCTAGAAGAAGAAGGTGCAAACTTTGTCCTAGAGGTCAAACCTCTGTAGAACTTCTTAAAGGACAAGGCAACATTTGTCTCACCCTTCTATTCCTTAACTTTCATTAGGGATTGGTATATCTGCAGCTCGTTGAGCAAGGTGATCTGGTTGTAGTCAAGCTTGTTCGTAACAACATTGCTACGAAACTGGAGGAAGCTAATGTAACTGGCCTCGTCGATGACAGATCCATTTATCTCTGTCACGTTAAAGTGGGCCATCATGTTCGGAAGATGTTCATAAATGGATGCCCCTTCTAAGTGTTTTACTTATGGTTGATTAACTTAGAAAAAATTCGATTAATAATTTTTACTAAGTATTTGTTAACTTTGCCTAATATAACATTTTCTTTGGATAGTTTAACAACGTTGATTTATGCCCACTAAACACTTTAATAAACATTAATCATATGTTGCATGCATATAACAAATTTATCTAATTCACCTTCCAGGTCGGTTCCCAAATAGAAGTGTTCCATTTCCGTTAGCTTAAATACCCCAGCCTAGACAGAACCATCTTAAGACAAGGGTCCCTTATAGATAAATTTGTTATAAAATTAATCTTTTATGCAAATCCAATTTATTCCCATTAAATTGAATTGAAGAGATTAAACCTATTTCTAATGTTATTAGAAACTTTATGAACATCGGTCTAATGTGAATCCAATTTTAAACTATTTAAAACTGATTTAACCTATATTAGCATGCAAATCTTTATTGTAAATTTTAATTCTAATTTCATTTAACTAAAAACAATTATAAATATTAAATGAAACAATTAAAATCTAACCATGCATCTAATGATATATTTTAAAATCATGACAATGATAATTTACTAAAGTGGTGTCATGTATCATGCATTTCTTTTTCATTACGTTATACATATCACAATTATATGATAAGGTAATGAAAAATAAACAACATCCATCCATACATCTAAACTATATATTATAACATTTATAATATAATTTATGCATGAAAATGCTATTTATGCATGCAATCATACTTTATAACATGTATACAATACGATGCACGAGCATGCTTAATGAATCATGCAACTTTATAATATAATATTTATATTAAAATGATACATGAATAGATGTTTATCCTATGGTCGGATTTTTCTATATGACATACAATATGACATATAAAAAAATAACCATACATCACACGCATAATTAAAAGCAACATTTAGAATAAGATTGGCTTCCTAAAACATTAATTAAATTAATAACACTTTATATTAATGCCAAAAAAACTTAACTATCACAAATAATAATTAAGAATCGAAGAAAACCGCTGCTTGAACCGCATGGAAGTTTCATACCAACAATCTGGATGGTTTTCGAACACAACGCCTCATGTTTAGAGCGTAACAACGCTCGATAACAACATCGCTAGCTTTTTATTAGTTGCAACATAACGTTATCTCGCTTGCAGCATCGCAACGCTCTGTGCAGCATTGTGCCACTGCAACAGGAGCGCGTAACAATGCCACGCTCTTTGCCTTACAGCATAAGGCGAGTGTCGTTACGTTGCAACCTTACACTCCAAGACAGTAAGCTTGCTCTGCTTGCCCAATCAGCCAAAAAACTCCATTTTGGATCTATTTTCTACCAAATCGAAGCTAAAACTTGATCACGAGCAACCCAAAACCTGTTGAGATTGATGTCCTAAATCTAGTGTATCTTGTGGTTTGTAGTTTTGTTAACACAAATTATTTATCTAATAAAATTAGAGGTATTTTGTTTGACATTTAGACAACATTAATTCAATCTAATAAACTAAGATCCAAGATTATATGACGTCACTTGAACAGTATATGATTGACATACAAGTGGTTCATATTCAAATAATAATCTAAAAGGTCTGTAGTAAATGAATGAAGGTTGGGTGTCTTATCTTGGTAACATTGTGGATACGGTCCATTTTGTAATTATTACATGAGATGTAAGTGTTACAAACAATATGAACCATATTGTTCATGTAAAAACATGCGAGTGAGGGTATCCTGTATAAAGGAATTTATACAAGACCAAACCACGAAATAATTAGTTTCTCTTTATAACACCGTTACTTGAAGAAACTAATATTTCACTAGGATGACTATAGGAGACTTGACCTTAATCATGAGTAGTGAATTCCTGTTTATGACGGCAGTCATTTGATCTGTATGGTTGAGAGTGGTCGTGATAGTTGACTCAATAAGCCTACCATTTTAGGGATTTTTCCGATTAGGGAGCTGAGAAGACAACTACACAAGATAGAATTCATTCACTCCCATTCCTTGGGAAAATAAATAAAATGTTCCCTTAATAGTTGGTTTTGGATCTTGAACAATGAGGCATCAACCTCTCATTAGCCCGAGAGGTGTTAGTTTATAGTTGGACTATAAACTGTTTGTTTATTAGAGAAACCAGTGGTACTTAAGTAGTTAGATGTAACTGCATGGATAAAATGGTATTTTGACCCTGTTGTAGTTATAAACATCTATGAAGGGTCATTGCTCTGTTGATTAACAATATCCATGGACACAGAAATACCAGTGCGAAGAGTGTAGCTATCGGTCTTTAATAGAGTGATTAGTAGTTAATGAATATTGATTAATTGGATTAAAGAAGCTTAATCAATTAATCTCATATTATATCTATAGGTTCATAAGATCCCCTTGTTAGCTCACTAAAGGATAATAATGAGGAATGATTTAAATTGTTAAAATCAAATGAAGGAGTTTTATATCAATGAGATTAATATATAATGGTTAATTATAGATATGATCCACTACAAGAATTCTGGGCTTTAATGTCGGTTTTAAACCGGCATTAAACCCCAGAATTATTGTCCATTTTTTTCAATTATTGTCCCTTTTTTGTAAATACCATGTAAACCAAGGTAATCAACCTGTCCATACACAAAATAAATTCTTAATTGCTTTCACAAATCCATAATAATAAGTCACAAAAGAGGTGGTAATTTAACTTTAAAACCAAGGTAATCAACAATTTACCAAAACTCCTCCCCCCCCCCCCCCCCCCCCTCCCACAAAAAATAATAATAATAATAACAAAAGTGCACACACACTTGTTGCCATTATATAGTGTTTTCCAAATAGTCTTTCGATTGCTCCTTCGTTATGTTCTCTCCACCATCCACCACAGATTTGATCCAAATCGAAAGCATGATTTCCTACAAGCAGAGAAAAATAGGCAAACAACATATAATAAGAATTCAATTACCCCACACAAAGAATTTAAGAAATTCAAGCTAGGGAGCTATGGAAAGACAACATGGGAATTTATGATTTCGAGTATTCATGGGAATTTGCAAAGAAGGTCAAGATATCATGTTCTGTTATAAACAATCACATAGAAGCTCGAATCACATAATAAAAATCCAAAATATGCCAAAACATAAACATAAGCATACAAAAGAAGAAAGGAGGAAATTAGCATCTCCAACTAAAAAGTTTTACATTATCCATATAACTAAAAAGTAAAAAGCCCCCTAAGCAACACCAAAATTTTAAGCAACTAAAAAGCACACCAAACGGATACAAGACTTCAATCAAATGAAACCACACAAAACATCTCCAACTAAAAGATGTTATCGAGGGTCAATCCTAGATTATCCAAACAAGATTCCAAGGATGAATTAGATTTAAATTGATGAAGAAGCACAATAAATGGTTAACAAGAGATAACAAAAGATTTGATGATGATAATGGAGAATTAACCTAATCAATAATGCATGAATAACCCACAAACTATCATAGTACAACCGGATTCATTTAGACAAATAATGCATAAATATAAACTACCAAAGGATGCCTAAGAAGTTCCACTACCATAAACCACTCAATGGAATTCATAAACAACTAAGCTATGACTACCATAAATGCAGGATAGTCATATCATTCCAACATGAATCTAATCCAAAGTTTAGAACAAATAGACTTTTAAGATAAGCATCTTATAAATATTACCTTGTACTTGTTATTAATGTTGGTATGAAGTCCTTTTTATGTTGGGTGCACCTTCTCTACTTGTCAACCTTCTTAAAACATGTCCAATGCAATCTTCTTATCTTCCTTCCAAATCCCCAAGAATCAAAATTTAGCCTTACACGTCAAACTTGAACCTAACAAAATGAAAAACTTCACTCAAAATCATTTAATTATTGTTCAAATGAGTTAGCTCAAAAGTTCTAATTCGACTAGTTTCCAAAAGAACCTTACTCTATAATAGTTTAATTCTTATCTCAATTTAACATATTCGAACGATGAATCAATAATGCTGAAAAGAAAGTCTAAGAATTTAGAGTGATTCACTTATGAAAATTAAAGAACTTAATTCAAACTGTAATTATTTTGAAATTTTAGTTGACAACTCCTAAATTGAGTTTTGAAATTGGGGTAACAACCTAGTACCATTCTTACATCCAAATATGCATGTATGAGGGAACAAGTTTCATGCACCTACTAATAAACAAATATCTGTAAAACTTACTTAAAGTAGGTCCAACTTAACAACTCCTCTAAGCTTAAATTGGACACTATTTGATAACAGAAGATCCCAGTTAAGTTCAACGTATATGTAGCAACCCTTCCAAGCTGGATCAAAATGTTGGAAGCTTTGCTGCAGAAAAGAGTTCGGAAAAAAAATCATAATCACATTCACACGAAATTAAACAATTTCAATAGAATGTCGCTTCTGCCAAGTATAGAATGGCTATAATACCTTTTCGCATGTTTGTTCAAATCCCATTGGAGAAATCTTAAACGGTTTTCTACAGATAAACTTTTATTTATATATCTTTCAAACTCAGCACGGAGGACACTTTCTCATGGCTTTTTCTCGTGCGTCTATTTCATGAATGATTTCAGAGACTGTATAAGGGAAATTAAGTAAGACAATTGAAAAAAAAAAAAAGAAGACTAAAGATTGAATAACGGAGGTCATAGAAACACAAACAACGAGTGCAACTTAAAGTTGGAACATAAAAAAAAAATCGTTAATAAGGAAATATCTTAATCAAATTCAATATAATTATTGGATTCCCATATCTCAAAACAAGATTCTCAAACTGTAATCTTATGGCTTCATAATTTCGATCCTTCTTTGACACTGGTTCAATGTCGTAAAAAGTTTATGAACAAGTTGATCAAACAGGTTCAATGCCGTCTCAAGCTTCTGAACAATAAAAGAAGTGTAATTACAAAGCAATTGAGAGAAGATATTGTGCAACTTCTTCAAAATGGCTACCATCAAACTGCCTTTAATAGGGTATAATTTCATCAATTGGGTTTTCATTATTGTTACAAATTAAGAACAACCCTCTTCAATTTCTTTAAAAAATCTTGTTCAGGTTAAGCAGATCGTGAAAGAACAACCCCTCTTTAATTAATTTGCTTCTACACATTCATTTTCTTTTTCAGTGAAATCATAAGAAATTTTAGACTACCATAACTGCAGGATGGTCATAAAAATCCAACACTGAATCTAATCCAAAATTTTAGAACAAATAGACTTTTAAGATAAGCGTCTTATAAATATTACTTTGTACTTGTTATTAATGTTGTTATGAAGTCCCTCTTGTGTTAGATGCACCTCCTCCACTTGTCAACCTTCTTAAAACATGTCCAATGCAATCTTCCTATCTTCCTTCCAAATCCTTAAAAATAAAAATTTAGCCTTACACATCAAATTTGAACCTAACAAAATGAAAAACTTCACTAAAAGTCATTTTATTATTGCTTAAATGAGTTAGCTCCCAAATTCTAATTCGACTAGTTTCCAAAAGAACCTTACTTTGAAATAGTTTCGTATCCACTCGCAAAGGCTATGAAGAGACTATTTTGAAAAAAAAAAAAAGAATCACCTTGTCAAGAGAGAAGAAAAAAAAAAGATAAGAAAACAAGTAACCTATTTTCTATATGGTTCAATCACCACAATATTGCTCCTTTCTCTTGTATATCCTGTTCAAGTGAAAAAAAAAAAAAGGTGTAACAACAATTAGTAACCTATCTACTTTTGAGATAATTTTGATCATAAACAGAATTGATCCTCATAGATTTAACTGGTTTATCTAGTTGCAGTTTAATGCTCAAAGCATAAGAATATTATATTTTTCACAAAGGGACTTGAGTAAACAACAAAGTACCTTCTTGAGTTGGTTTTAGTAACTCGCTTCTTTCCCAACCCCAAAAGAATAGCAGTTGTAAGCATAACAAAGTACCTTCTTAAACTGAGACGTATGCATCCCATGAGTTGCAGCACACCGACTCTCTCATGATTGTGTTCCATGCTTGAAAATGACATCCCGTTCTTCCTCAAGTATATTGAAAAGTATTAAAACAATAACTATTTAAAGTGAAAGACATTTTATCTTACTTTTATCTCTAAAAAAAATTGTAAATATCCTATATATAAAAGATCTAAAAGAGAGAGAAAGAAAGAGAGAAATCAACAAGTTAGAAGAATTTATCTGTAATATTTTTCCTTTTCAACTTCTTAAGAAATCTCAGCTCTTCTCGTGGACATAGGCACCTCTTGCCAAACAATGTTAAAATCTTATTGTCTACTTCTCATCCCTTACCTTGCATGCATAAATCTGCTTTATAAGTCTTTTGATCTTAAAAAAATTGCATTATTGCTAAGCATTGAGATCTTAAAAATAATTTCGAAAAGTACCTTTATTCTTTCACAGCTACAACATCTCGGAGTTCCATCTTTTTCAATTCAATAGTTGTTGGAGGGTTGTTGTTGCCATTTGAGTACACAAAGACTTGAGCCTGTCACATGACATTGTCCGAACCAACCTAGCACAGATTCAAGCATAGCTAAACTAAAATAAACATGACCAAAAGAGTGCAGAAAGATCGTCTAGCGGCATTGAATAAAAACTAAAAACAAGAATGAAGAGAAAACGACATTTAAAATTTTGAAAGTTAATCATTCATACCAATATGTAGTCTTTTATATGAAATTCAACTTTCTACATACATTTGTTGGATTTTATGTCCTAAAACTCATAGTTTGTAAATTAATAAACATGTTCTGTTTTGTTTTTCGATAAAGTTGTTATTGAAATTGTAATCTTGAATCCAATAAACTAAGGTCCTGAGGCTATTTAATGTAGTTTGAACTTTATGTAGTGACATAAAGATGGATCAAGTTCAAATATATAGCCAAAATAGTCTATAGTATATGAATAAGGTTGGGCGCCTTATTCTGGGGATACTATGAATGCGGCTCACTTTGTAGATAGTACAAACGATGTAATCCTGAATCATTCATATAGAGATATGTGAGTGGGGGTATCCTATGTAAAGAGTTTACATAAAACTGAACCATGAAATAGTCACTTTTTACGTTCTAAATGTCGTTTTATGTATAAAACTGACTATTTCGTTAATTGATGACCTAGGTAACTTAATCTTAATCCTGAGCTAACTATGAACTCCTGTTCACTCGAAATTATTTTTAGATCTGCATAGGTGAGGGCAGCTCAATATCGCTGGCCCAATAAGCCTCCCATTTTAGGGGTAAGATCAGGTGGATAGCTGGGAACATAGGGTGCAAGACGGAATTCACTCCTACCCATTATAGGGATAGTAGACAGGTTGTTCCCTTTAGTACTGAATCCACGTCTTGAACAAGGGGCCCCACCCTCTCCTTGGCCCGGGAGGGATCCGGTTTATAAGTTGGACCTTAAACCAATTGTTCATTAGAGGATCAGTGGAACTTAAGGAACAAGATATAGTCTTGGGGGTAAAACGGTTTTTATGACCCAGCCGAGATTACAAACAACATGTGAAGGATTAACTTACTCATCATGGTTATATCAAATGGACACAAATATATCTATAGTGAGGGGAGTGCAGCTACGGGACTTTAGTAGAATGACCCGTTAGTTAACGAATGTTGATTAGCTCCGTCTAAAGAGTTTAGCTAGATAATCTTGGATCGTTGGAGGCCATGATCTATAGGTTCATTAGGTTCCCCTAATAGCTCATATGGAATAAACTTAGAACAGTATGATAGAATAATTTGAATTGTTCGAATTAGGTAGAGAGAGAGAAACCGACAAGTATATATGATATAGTGGTCGGATTTTTTTAGCTTAGAGATACAGCTTTCATATTCAAATTTGATTTACATATCAAGAATATGAATACGTTCATATTCGAAAGCTCAAAAATGATGGAAATGGTCAAAGTTGTAAAAAGTCAAAGAGTTGACTTTTGACTTTGAAAAGTCAAAACTTTGACCAACCTTATATTCAAATGTGATTTTAATTTCGAGAAAATGAATATGGATTCATGCTCGGGAGGTCAAAATTAGTCAACACGGAAAAAATCATAAAAAGTCAAAATGTTGACTTTTTGGTCAAAGTTTGACTTTGACCAAATGACTATTTTGCCCTTTGACTATAGTTAGTGGGAAAATCCAAACTTTTGTTAGATAATTCCACTAATAAAATAGTGGGCTTAAGCCCACTAAGATAGTGAAATATAGGTGTTGGTTTTTTTATGCATTTAGTTCATGCAATTGTTGCATGGATTTTTCTATAAATTGAGCTTTCATTTTGAATGAAAAGAGTTTTTTTGCAATTTTGAAAATTAGTTTTTATATTTGGGCTGGAAAAATCACAACTTTGAAAAAAAGAGAAAAACCCAAACCTACCCAAATTCCATCTTATTTTCCATCTCTTTTCTCTCTCTCGGTTTTCTTCATCTACCGGGTCCCACAACTCGGTTCTGAGTCCAGAGGATAGTAGGTCAACTCTAATGGTGCCCCAAAAGAGTTCAGGTCGAGATTCAACGAGGAAAAGCGATTTTTGGGAGCTTCAAAGGTAGTATCCTACACTTTTAATTCACTGTTTTACCCTTCATGATGCATGCTTATTTTCTTTAATTTAAGAGTAATTAGAGTGTAATTAGATCCTAATTCCGCTGCGTATATCTCGTGTTCCATCAACATTCAAGTCCAAAGCTACAAAATCATTTATATCTGAGAGTACCTGCAAGAAGAATATATCAAGAATGTTTTGCCCATCACTCAACATTGTTGCAGCAAGGAAGACAGCCTTCGCAATTTTGAAATGAAATAATCCCATTGCATATGAAATACATGTAGGATTGTGTCAGGAACAACGAAAGCACAAAGATCATGTAAGCACCCTAATTCACTAATTTTAGAAAAATATAAAACATGCTCTTGTAGAAAACAAGTGAGTTTCAAGGCATACCTCTTGTAGAACTTCTTCAAAGCTTGTTCTCCAGCTCCAATCTTCTCCAAATCTTGTTGCAGACCACCTCAAGATCTTCTCCATTATTCTCTTAGTGCTCTAGATTGAGTTGTGAGACTCAAAACAAGTTTAAATTAAGGGATAAAAGAGAATAGCTCACAGTAGCAATCTGGTTGAATAACACCTTCTTCAACACAAATTTTCTCTAAAATTCTCTCTTGATTGCATGACCGAAATTTACTCCAAACTCTTCATTATATTGCAGATCAACATGCAAAGGAGAAAGTTGTATGAGTTGAAACTCATGCTTGGAGTAAAATAAGGCAAAGAAGATGGCTTTTGTGTGAGCAAGTAAAAAGATGGATAATGGAAAAACAAGCTTTTCCATTTTGTGTTTTGATTTTCTAATTTCTAATTTTATCTCAAAATCAAAATTTAATTTTAAAATGAATTTCATAAATTAATTTTAAATAAAAATT
Source organism: Benincasa hispida (assembly GCF_027475165.1). Lineage (NCBI taxonomy): Eukaryota > Viridiplantae > Streptophyta > Magnoliopsida > Cucurbitales > Cucurbitaceae > Benincasa > Benincasa hispida. Next base: position 51,621,065 of record NC_143484.1, on the reverse strand, counting down.
AATTAATTTAATATTAAATATTAAATTAATTTTGCACATATCCATCTTTATATATTTAAATCACATTTAAATATATAAATTCTCCTATTCCGTTTAATTCTCAAATTGAATACATAATTATATCTTATATAGTTACTAATTCCCTTAATTTTAATTTGAACGTTTCAAATTAACTTATCACGCTATTCTAGAGCTAGTCTGTTATGAGTTAGAAGGGGGACCTCGCAAACCTATAAATCATGGGCTCCAACGATCCGAGATTAATTGGCTGAACTCATTAGACCAGTTTAATCCCCATTATTTAACTAATGGGTCACTCCACTAAAGCCCATAGTTGCACTCCCCTCACTATAGATATATTATGTCCACATGATTTAACCATAATCAGCAAGTTGGCCCTTCACAGGTTGTTCGTAATAACGACTGGGTCAAATATTTGTTTTACCCCCGAGATTACGTCTTATTCCTCAAGTTCCTATTGATCCTCTAATGAATAACTGGTTTGTGATCCAATCACGAAACCAAACTCTCTTAGCCCAATGAGAGGGTGGGGCACCTTGTTCAAGACTTGGATTCAGTACTTGAAAGAACAACCTTTCTCCTATCCATAAATCGGGTAGGCGTGAACTCCGTCTTACACCCTATGTCCCCAGCTATCTATTCGGCCTTACCCCTGAAATAGAAGTCTTATTGAGTCGGTGCTATTGAGCCAACCCTCAACTATGCAAATCTAAGGGCAATCCTGAATAAACAGGAGTTCATAGTTAGCTCAGGATTAAGATCAAGTTACCTAGGTCATCTAGGTGAAAAGTCAGTCTTATACATAAACAACGTTATAAAGTAAGAGTGACTTATTTCTTGGTCCAATCTTATGCAAACTCATTGCATAGGACGCCCCTACTCCTCATGTCATAATATGTACAAATTAGGATCACATCGTATGTAGTACTTTACAACTCTTTATAACGACTACAAGTAGGCCGCATCCAATGGTGTTACCAGAATAAGGTACCCAATCTTATTCATGTACCATAGATCATTTTGACTATTTTCTCGAACCCGATCCACTCTTATGTCCCCACATAAAGTTCAAGTACTCATATAATAGTCATGGGTCTTAGTTTATTGGATTTAGACTTTCATACAATTTATGAAATCAATAATAAGTATACTGATTACAGAAAATATTTATCATTTTACAAACTACGAGTTTTAGGACATAAAACCCAACAATACAAGCACCACCAAAATCATGCCCAACTAGGATAACCTGCATAAGTTAAGAAGATAGAAGAAATTAAGCTTCGAGGGAGTCAAGTGCAAAATACAATAGCTTAATCAAAAAAATAGACAATTGAAATAGAAAAACCTATCTCAATAACATTTTTGTTAAATCACCACTAAACCCGAGCATTCATCCAAAAATTAGGCTCAAGTAAATTTAATACTCTCTATGAGTTTCCAACACCCACGAGCATGCATATGTATGAATACCAATGCCTACAGAACATAAATCTATATATGTACATACATACTTGAATGTATGTGTATGTGTGTGTATATATATATATTAAATTGATTAAATTAATTCAATTATATATGATATAATTGATATGTATTATTTGATTGGAGGAATCAATATAAATATGATATATATTAAATGCCATAAAAATAAAAAAAGAACTATGGTTTATATGTTTCATATGATGCAATATTAAAACTATAGGTTGTAAATGTAATATGATAAGTTAGTTATTGTATTTATTTATAATTTATTAATTATATGATAATCAAATTTCTTTTTCTCCAATAACTACCTTAGTGGGTGGTTACATCGTTTCATGGCAATTATGAGATAAAAGGAAATGGGATTTCAAAATCTTACACAAAAACTGGTTATCAGATTACTAATCGAGAGATTAAACGATATGATCGAGATTTACTATACAATAGTACTCGTTTCTAAACAACCGAGTATCGAGTCTATGCGATAGGCTTTCATCTTCTACACCATACTTCTGTCTATTACTCGATCGTTTCCTCCTTCACTCCTATCCTTCCCTCATTCCAAAATAAGCTAAAGCCCATAACTCCTGGATTCTCACACCGAGAATACCAAGGTAATATTGTGGTAGTGTCTGAATCGGTTCGAAGATCGAGTTGATCCCCATTGCTAGTGTTCCAGGAAGTTCGAGTTCTTGATCGTTGCGTTCGAGTTTGATCGAGGGACATACTTGAAGAAACGTTCTTCAAAGGTATTGTTTCTCTCATCCTTTGTATTTTATTTAAAACATGTTGTAATTTATTGATTAATGCATAATCTGTTTAGTATGATTGTAAATGTTTGAGTTCTTTCACAATAGAGTTTGAAACGATCCGCTTCCACTCATAGGTTCTCTCTATATTTAGAGTTCCTTCAATTGGTATTAGAGACAGGTTGTTCTGATTTCCAAATCCCATCGTTGTATTGAATGTCATTTATAGTCTTGGTGGGTTTTAAGTATTCTGCAATGCACTTAAGAGTTAAGTATGTTTGTAGATGTTGTTGATGGATTCTTTTGGGGTAATTATCTCTGTTTAAAGCTTTCTTTACTTTTACAAAAGTTAATTTGTAAGAGCCCCTGCATTTTTGGGCATACTAACTTGCAATCGAGTGTATATTCGTTTTTTGTTTGTTTGAGTTGTTCGTGATGAAGCTTCAAACACAAGGAGTTGTTGTTCGCTTCGAGGAAGAAGATAAATCGATGGTCACACCGTGTAGCCTAAGCTAAATGATCGTTTGGATTTGGCTATGTGATCGTGTAGAAATGTTCTACTCGATCGTGTAGTATTTGCTAAACGATCGCATTGCTAATGCTACTCGATCGCGTAAAGAGTTTACTCGATCGTGTTGTGTTGGCTACTCGATCGCGTAGACGCTCGAGGTAAATGATTGCAGAGTATATGATACTCGAGTCATGGCATGCACGCTCAACGATCGTGTAGGCTAGCATGCTCATCGCATAGTCACTAGCTACATGATCACTCGGTATATGATACTCGACATTTGCTATCATGTAGACAATCATGCTCATCGCATAGTCCTTGGCTGCACGATCACATGACATCCGTTACTCAATGTGCACTGCATGACCGCGTGGACTTTCATGCTCATCGCATAGTCCTTAGCCATGCAACACTACACAATCGTTTATACTCGATGTGTGTTACTCGACGATCTGAAGGAGTTGTTACACAAGTGACGAGGCTTCGACCCAGCGGTTCAAGACCCGGTTTGTCTGTTTGAACTGGTTGACTTGATTCTTTTTTGTAATAGTTAGCTTTTTTATTATAATTTTGAGGCATATTATCCTGGTCCATCAATCTTTTATTGAATGTACATGTGATGTATGTTTATTATATGCCATAATATATGTCATATAGTTTTAAAACCCACCATAGGTTATGCATTTTATTCATGCATCATCTTTATATTATAAGTGTTATAATATAGTAGTTTGCATGATTAAATTATATTAAAGCATGCTCATGCATCATATAATATAAGAGTTATAATATATGCATGCATTAAAGCATATCCATGAATCATCTTTATTATAATTGTTAAATATAAAGATGTATGTTAGCATGTATGCTTAGTTTATTACTTGTTATATAAAAGTTATATAGTAGTAATGAATGAACATTGCATGAAGCATGACACTTAGGTTTATTTATAAAAGTTATAAATATCTTGTGAATGTCTTGCTAGCAATGTGGTTAGTTTTAATTATTTCATTTTTTATAAGAGTTATAATTAATGAAATTGGAGTTAAAATCAATAAGAAAGAGTTGCATGCAAACTTAGGCTTTAATCATGTTTTAAAAGAGTTTTACAATTTGATTGAGATAGACCTAAGATCACGGTTCTAATGAGATAAATACCTAAGTTTAATCTTTTAATTCAGTTTAATAGGATTAAATTGACTAATAAAAGATTAAATATGTAACAAATGTATCTATAAGGGACTTTTGGCTAAGGCTAGTTCTGGTTAGGCTGGGGTACTTAAGTTGATGGAAATGTCGCACCCCTACCTAGGACCTTACCTGGAAAGGTGAATTAGATGATTTGTTACATGTATATAAATTTGATGAAAGTCTGTTAAAGTGTTTAATAAGACTTGAATCAACCATGTTTAATCATCAAAAGAAAATGTTGTTTTTGAGCAAATTAAACATCCACTTAGTTAAAATCAGTAGTCGGATTTACAAGTTAATGAATCCCTAGGTAGAACATTCAGTGGGAGGTAATTGGGGTATATGATACTTCACTTTATCTCTACATGTTTCTCCCTAAAAATTTCACACCGTGAGATCTATCTTTGGCCTTGAGGTACCCTGGGAGTGTCCCCCTAAAGGATGGCATTCGGGTAAGTCAATATCAAGGTGAATGGAGAGAATGTTCATAGTAAGTGGGAGCGGGACGTGTGACATCATATCCTTCGGTCTCTCTCATTAGGTTGGATAAAGTTTTTGTGCATCGCCTCGAGGCACCCTGGGAATGTCTTCCTAAAGGATAGCTATATGCACAACTCTTTATCTGATATCCAAAAATGTATAGGGTTGCTTTAGTCTCTTGTCCTAATATACTTTTTCCCTATGGTGGGCGCATTAGGGCGGGACTCTAGGGCCTAAAATGAGGGGTTACACTTACACGAAATTATTAAGGATGTTAACAAATTTTGGACCGAACAATGGTGACTGTTAGATTCAGTTACAAGTTGTTTCTATCTAATGGTTGAAATTTCTATCTAATGGTTGAAATTATCTCATTCCAATGAAGGGGCACTTGATCATCCTATGGTGACTTTTGTCCTGCCTCACTGGGGCATCATTACAAAATAGATGTCACTTAGGGTACAAATAGAACTATTTTGCTAAAACTTAATTGGTGTTAAATGTGGTAATATAGGTAGACTTATTAAGTTTGTTCTTTTTTCAGTAACTTTTAAAATGGCTACCGTTACTCTTGATTTATTAGCCACCGATAAACTGACTGGCGAGAACTACACTAGTTGGAAGAATACAATTAACACAATACTTATCATCGATGACCTGAGGTCCGTTCTTATGGAGGATTATCCTCCTATTCCACCTCCCAACACCGCTTGAAATGTTTGAGAGGCGTACGAGCATTGGACACGGGTGAACGAAAAAGCCCGAGCGTATATCTTGGCTAGTCTTAACAAAGTTTTGGCCAAGAAGTATGAGCCCATGATCACTGCATGCGAGATCATGGAGTCCCTGAGGGGAATGTTCGGACAATCGTCTGTGCAGCTTAGGCACGACGCTCTTAAATTCATCTTCAACTCCAAGATGAAGGAGGGAACCTCTGTTCATGTACATGTTCTAAACATGATGGTCCACTTCAATGTGGCAGTGATGAACGGGTCGAGCATCGATGAGGCCAGCCAGGTTAGCATAATTATGGAGTCGTTACCAGAAAGCTTCCTCCATTTTGTTAGCAACGTTGTTTTGAATAGGGTTGATTACAACCTTACAACTCTACTCAATGAGTTGCAGACTTTCCAATCTTTGCTGAAAAGCAAGGAGAAGAAGGTTGGTGAGGCAAATGTTGCTTCATCATCTAGAAAGTTTCATAAAGGTTCGACCTCAGGAATTAAGTCTACACCTTCTTCTTTTGGTATCAGCAAGTGGAAGAAGAAGAAGGGTTGTAAGGGGAAGACACCTGCTAACCCACAACTTGCCACTCCGTGGGTAGGCAACCATTGACGAGTTGAAAAAAAAAAGAAAATGTTTCCATTGCAACCAGGACGGGCACTGGAAGCGAAATTGGCACGCTATTTGCTGACAAGAAGAAGGCCAAATTGGTTAATATGATTTACTGGTTTTGGAGATTTGTTTAGTGGAGAATGATGATTCTACTTGGATTATTGACTCTGAAGCCACTAACCATGTTTGTTCTTCATTTCAGGGAATTAGTTCCTGGCGACAGTTTGGTGTTGGTGAGATGACGATGCGAGTTAGAACTGGGCACGTCGTCTCAGCTGTGGTAATAGGAGATCTCTGGTTGACTTTACAGAATAGGTTTATCATTTTAAATGGTATCTAGTTCCTAAGTTAAAGATGAACTTAATTTCTGTAAAGTCTTTGCTTGAATGTAATTACACCCTGAATTTTTCTGTTAATAAAGTGTTTATTATGAAAAATGATGTTGATATATGTTCGGCTGATCTGGAAAACAATTTGAATGTGCTAAGGCCGTTAGCAAAAAATTCCCTCCAAACATAGAGATGTTTAAACCTGTCATAATTCAAAACAAATGACTTAAAGTTTCTCCTAAAGAAAATGTCCAACTTTGGCACCTACGTTTAAAGCACATCAATCTCAATAGGATTGAGAAATTGATGAAGAATAGACTTCTAAATGAGTTCGAAGAAAATTCTTTACCTGTTTGCGAGTCGTGCCTTGAAGGCAAAATGACTAAAAGACCTTTTACTGGAAAAGGTTATAGGGCCAAAGAGCCTCTAGAGTTAGTGCATTCAGACCTTTGTGGTTCGATGAATGTGCGAGTCAAGGGAGGCTATGAATACTTCATCACTTTTACTGATGATTATTCGAGGTATGGGTATGTTTATTTAATGCAATATAAGTTTGAATCCTTTGAAAAGTTCAAAGAGTTCAAGGTTGAAGTTGAAAACGCATTAAGTAAAACAATTAAAATGCTTTGATATGATCGAGGTGAAAAGTTTTTAGATTATGAGTTTCATAACTATTTGATAGAACATGGAATAGTTTTTGAACTCTCAGCATTTAATACACCTCAGCAGAATGGTGTATCGGAGAGGAGAAATCGAACCCTGTTGGATATGGTTCGATCGATGATGAGTTACGCTTTCTTACCAAATTTGTTTTGGGGTTTTACAGTAGAGACTGCAACTTACATCCTGAACTACATTCCCTCCAAGAGTGTTGCCAGAACACCTTTGGAGTTGTGGAATGGGCGTAAAGCTAGTTTACATCATTTTCGCATATTGGGTTATCGAGCATATGTGCTTGAGGCTAATACTAAGAAATTGGAACCACATTTGAGGTTATGCCTATTTGTAGGCTACCTCAAAGGGGCACGAGAGTGTACTTTTATGATCCTAAGAAAAATAAAGTGTTTGTATCGACAAATGCTACTTTACTTGAGGAGGATCATATAAGAGAGCACAGTCCTAGAAGTAAAATCGTATTGAATGAATTTTCCAAAGAAACTACTGAAACTTTAACAAGAGTTGTTGAAGAGCCTACTACCTCAACGAGAGTTGTTGATGTGGGTTCATCTAGTAGGTCAAATCCACCTCAAGTGTTGAGGGAACCTCGACGTAGTGGGAGGGTTGTGAACCCACCTATTCGCTATATGGGTTTAATTGAAATCCTAGCTATGGTAGCTTATGGCGAGGTTGAGGATTCGTTGTCTTACAATAAGGCAACGGAGGATGTTGACAGAGATGAATGGATCAAAACCATAGATCTCGAGATGGACTTTATATACTTCAACTCAGTTTAGGATCTTGTAGATCAACTTGATGGGGGTTAAATCTATAGGTTGTAAATGGATCTACAAGAGGAAATGGGGTGCTAATGGAAAAGGTGCAAACCTTCAAGGTTAGACTTGTGGTAAAGGGTTATACCCAGGTAGAGGGAGTCGACTATGAGAAGAATTTCTCACTTGTTGCCATGCTTAAGTCTATCTTCATCCTCCTATCCATTGTCTAATATTATGACTATGAGATATGGCAAATAGATGTCAAGGCTTCTTTACTGAATGGCGATCTTGAGGAGACCATTTATATGGTGCAGCCCAAGGGATTCATAGCCCAAGATCAAGAGCAAAAGATTTGCAAACTGAATCGGTCCATTTATGGACTGAAACATGCATCTCGATCTTGGAACATAAGGTTTGATACTACGATCAAATCTTATGGCTTTGACAAAACATTGATGAGCTTTATGTTTACAAGAAAATCATCAAGAGTTCAATAGTTTTCCTAGTCTTATTGGGAATGATGTAGGCTTACTGACTTCAATTAAGAACTGGCTAGTGACTCAATTCCAAATGAAAGATTTGGATAAGACTCATTTTGTTCTTGGGATTTAGATATTTTGGGATCGAAAGAACAAAATGCTAGCAATGCCTCAAGTATCGTACATTAACAAGATGTTGATCAAGTACTTGATGCAGAACTCCAAGAGGGGCCTATTGCCTTTCAAGTACGGAGTTACATTGTCTAAGGAACAGTGTTCTAAGACACCTCAAGAGGTTGAGGAAATGAGATGGGTCCCCTATGCATCTATTGTAGGTGGTTTGATGTACGTGATGTTATGTACTAGACCTGACATCTGCTACGCTGTGGGGATAGTTAGTAGATATCAGTTTACTAGGACTTGGTCACTGAACAGCCGTTAAGAACATTCTCAAGTATCTTCGAAGAACGAGGGACTACATGCTTGTGTAACGGCCTAAGGATTTGATCTTTATAGGATACACTTGAAAGAACTCAAAATTAGAGGATTAGTGAGCGAAAACAGATCGTTCCAAACTCATTGTGAAAGAACATAAACATTTCCAGTCATACAGAAACAATTATGCATTAAAGACTAAATTACAACATGATTCTTAAATTAAATACAAAGGATCGAGTAAACAATACCTTTGAGGAACTCTTTCTTCACGTATGTTCCTCAATCAGTCACAAACGCAACGAACAGCACAAACGTAATGAGCAATTGGAAAATCCTCGATCACTATCGAGTAAAACTCGATCCTCAAATAGAACTCGACACCACCATAAGATTACCTTAGTATTCTCAGTGTAAGAATCCAGGAGTTATGAGCTCTACATGATTTTGGAATGAGGGAAACATAAATGGAGAAGGAAACGATCGAGTAATAGGTAGCACTATCGTGTAGAAGACTGAAGTCTATCGTATAGACTTGACATTTGATCGTGCAGTAAAAGGCACTATCGTATAGTGAACTCGATACGATTGTTTAGTCTCTTGAAAGTTATCTGATAACTTGTTTCATGTTGCATGGAATGAAAAGAAAAACTATTTTTCATTTTATCCACTTTGCCATAATAACTGAGTAACCACCCACTAAATCGGTTATTGGAGAAAAGGAATTATCAATTATCTTTTAATTAATAAATTATAAATAAATGTTGGGATTAGTGTTCGAATTCTCCCGGAGTCTTGTTGTTTTGAAAAGATACACATTGTTCAATGAATAAAATAAGTGTTATTTAATTATGGCATTTACTCATATCCAATAAACAAAGCTCCTTGGTTATCTTATGTGAACTTAAGCATGTATATGTGATATACAAGTGGATCATGCCTTAAGTGATAACCTAAATAGGTCTGTAGTATAAGGATTAAGGTGGGATGCCTGATCCTAGTGACACTACGGATACGGTCCACTTTGTAGAGGTTTGCAAGTGTTGTAAACTACTATAGATGGTAGATCCTGACCATTCATGTGGAGATGTGGAGCGGGGGTGTCTATACAAAGAGTTTGTATAACACTTGGACCAGGAAATGACTAGACTTTGTATATAATGCCGTTGATACTAAAGACTTGCATCTCACCTAAATGACCATAGGTGACACGATCTCAATCCTGAGTATTTTAGGAACTCCTGCCTTTGAGGGTGGTTCTTTAATTAGTATGGGTGAGAATGGTCAGATTGTCAACTCAACATGCCTACCTTTTTGGGGACTTGTCTGATCTAGGAGCTGGGAACTCATTCCACAAGATGAAATTCACTCCTTTCCCGAAGCAGGGATAAGTAGAGAAATTGCTCCCTTAAGGGCTGATTCTAGGGCTTGAACACAGTGGCCACAACTTCTTACGGAAGAGAAGACTCAGTCATAGTAGGACTATGACTTATGTTCATTAGAGAGATTAGTGGTACTTAAGGAGACAGATGTAACTATAGGGGCATAACGGTTATTGGCCCAGCTGTATTTACGAGCAATTTATGAAGGGTTGTCGCACTGCTCAATTGTTAAAATGGACACATAATATATATGTAGTAAGGAGAGTTCAACTGTCAGTCTTTAGTGGAGTGCCTGGCAGTTAACAGATGGTGGATCCCGTGACTAAAGATTTTAATCAGTTATTCACATACCGTTGGAGCTTCGAGCTACAGGTCCATGAGGTCCCATTTGTAGCTCAATGGATTCAGTTAAGGATCAGTTCTTGGTGTTGATTTGAAATGTTCAAATTGACAAGAGGTATTTTGATTATATATGATATAATCGATATAATATATGAGATACATCTAGTGGAGGATTGATGTAAATGAAATTTACATTAAGTACCATGGAATAGAAAAAGAACTATGGTTTATATGTTTCATGAGATGAAATATTAAAACTATAGGTTATAAATATAGTATGATAAGTTGGTTATCATTTATGTTTATAATAATATTAATTATTGGATAATTAATTCTTTTTCTTTTAAATAACCAAAGTAGTGGGTGGTTATTCAATCATGGTAACCATGAGTTTAAAAGGAAATTAGTTTTCATATTTTGAAAAGAGGTTTTATGAAAGGTTGTAAAAAGTTTTTGGAGTTTTCTATCGGCGTAAAGAAACTCATGGTAGTCGTCAAGTAAATTCAAATTTACTAAACAATGGTTGGGCGAGCTAAACAATCGTGTAGTGGCGAGCTAAACGATCGTGCAGTGTTTACTAAACGATCGCATAGTTTTGCTAGACGATCGCTGGCCCAAGGTAAACAATCGTGTAGAGTCTGTAGGTAACATACTGAGCTAAACGATCACATAGCTTTTACTAGATGATCACTTAGCTTTATCTAAACGATTGGGCATCGACCTATATGATAGTTCTCCGCCATCTCCCACTTGTCCAGTCGTGTACACAATCGTTGTTTCCTCCATTCGTCTGCCTCATACCAAGTCCAAACAGAGCCCACCCTCTGGATTCTCACACCGAGAATACCAAGGTTACCTTGTTGGTGGTGTCAGACTCAACTCGACACCGTTGAGGTTTTCTGGAGGTCGTTCGCTGTTGCGGAGGAGATCGTTGAGGACGAGCACGAAGATTTCATGCTATGTTACGGTCGTGTAGATCGAGCGTTCAAGGTTGCTGATTGTTCGAGCGGTCGCGCAACGGAGTATGGAGATGCATCTTCATATGTGCGTAGAGTTGCTTTCTATGCATTGTAGTTTTTTTAGCTGTAATTTCTCTGTATGAATTGTATTACCGCTTGTTTGAAGTCGACTGTAAATATATGTTCATTCATGATTGTGATTTGGAATAAACTTGTTTCGCTGCTCATGGAAATCACAGAATCCGATTTCCTTCAATAAATACAATAACTAACTTACATATTATATTTATAACCTATAGTTTTAATATTGCATCATATGCAACATATAAACCATAGTTCTTTTTCTATTTTATGGCATTTAATATAAATCATATTTATATTGGTTCTTTTAATCAAATAATAATGTATTAAATACATTAAATAAATTATATCATATATAATTGAATTAATTTAAGTATATCATATATAATCAAATTCCCTCTTGTTAATTTGAACATTTCAAACTAACCCAAAAATTGACTCTCAACTTGAATCTATTGAGCTACCAAGGGGACCTTATGGACCTGTGGTTTGAAGCTCCAATGGTTCTTGAATAAATGACTAAAGTCTTTAATCATGATATCCACCATCCGTTAACTACCGGGCACTCCACTAAAGACCGACAGTTGCACTCTTCGCACTATAGATATATTTCTATGTTCATTAGATATAACCAATCAATAATACGATGACCCTTCACAATTCGCTCGTAAGTATAGTTGAGCCAATTTACCGTTTTTCCCCTATAGTTACATTTAACTCCTTAAGTACCACTGATTTCTTTAATGAACAATAGATCATAGTCCTACTATGACTAAACCCTTTTCAGGCTAACAGAAGGTGTAACACCACATTGTTCAAACCCCGAAATCAGCCCTTAAAGGAGCAATTTACCTACATACCCCTACTTCGGGGAAGAAGTGAATTCTATCTTGTAGCTAAGTTCGCAACTCCCCAATCAGAAGAATCCCCAAAATGGTAGGCTTGTTGAGTCGGCGATCTGACCATTCTCACCCATACAAATCAAAGGATCGCCCTCATAGGGAAGAGTTCACGACTCACTTAGGATTAAGGTCATATTACCATGGTCATCCTAGTGAAATGAAAGTCTCAATTATGAATGGCGTTATATAACGATACTAAACATTTTATGGTCCGGTCTTATACAAACTCTTTTGTATGGAGTATCCCCGCTCGTATGTCTAATACATGAATGATCAGGATCAGATCATTGTAGCACCTTACAACATTTGTAGCACCTACAAAGCAGGCCACATTCGTAGTGTCACCAGGATAAGGTATTCCTCCTTTATCCATATACTACAGACCATTTAGGTTATCACTTAAAGCACGATCCACTTGTATGTCTCCACATACATGCTTAAGTTACAACGATAACCATGGATCTTAGTTTATTGGTTTGTGGTTAATGCAACTAAAATATCTCATATTTCATATACTGAAGTGAATAAAATATCATATATTATAAATTACAAAACGTTTGTTCATACATGTGTTTACAAACTATAGGACCTTACGAGATTTAGAGCATCAACCCCAATAACACTGACTCTGATTTTTAGACTCATAAGGATTCTAGGAAATCCACTTCAAGATCAGTGTTCAACGAAGAGATTGTAGTATGGCGAAGCACCAAGCAAGGGTGCATCGCGGACTCCACCATGGAGGTTGAGTATGTAGCGGCTTGTGAAGCTACTTAGGAGGCCATTTGGCTCAAGAAGTTTATGACTGATCTGGAAGTTGTTCCAAACATGTCTAGACTCATCACCCTTTATTGTGATAATAGTGGTGCTGTAGCGAATTCCCATGAGCCTCGAAGTCATAAGTGCGGCAAGCACATTAAGCAGAAATACCATATCATCCAAGAGATTGTGCATCGAGTGGACGTGATTGTCACGAAGATAGCTTCAGAGCACAACATTGCTTATCCATTTATGAAGGCCCTCACGGCTACAGTGTTTGAGGGTTATGATAGCTTGTAGAAATACAAACTGTTGTAGCCTTTTACTTATAATTACGAGGGCTAACAAGCAGAATATGCGTCGATAATACTAAGAATTCATGTGAAAAGTGAGCTTGCGTCGATCAACACTGAAAATCTATGCTAACCCTATATTATGCGTTATTCTACGTCAAAATGTCTATTTTTGTAGTTATCGCAGGAATCGATCGCATGAGTTGATCCCAGACCATCGCATGCGTTGATCTGGTCAGTTCATCGCATGGAATGTTGCAGCTACATAGTGATAATCGTGATAGAAGGTCGATCGCAAAATGAATGGAATGCATTGATACTTCAGGAGAAACAAGCATGAATGTATACCTTGGGAGTATCAAAGAGATAAGATGATATTGACATTTCACCTACTGCGTCAAAAGTGGCAGTGATTCAGAGCGGGACCACCAATGTTGTCGGCATTTGAGCTCTATAAATAGAGCCTTAGAGCCCAAATTTAGTATTTGAGCTTCTGCCTTGAGGTGGATCCTTGTGATCACAGATGAGAGCATGAGCAGACACTCTTTAAGGATTTTCTACCTCCACAGACCCTTCTGAGTGACGACTAGAGCTACATCGAAGATAGAGCTCGAGAGAGACTTCTCCACCATCCATCCATGGCGCCACCAGAAGCCTTGACGCATTTTCGATGAAAAGCAAGAGATTGTTTGCATATCCTTCCACCTCTATCTCTGTATTGTATAACATTTTGGCTTAAGACATTAATACATTTTGTAATCAATGCATCTATTAGTTCCTTCAGCTTCATCTTCTTCATCTTCTTCTCCTTTATCATCGTTTAGTTATCAAAGATAGTCGCATACTCAATCATGCAGCCTAGAGATAGGATGCATGTAGCAACCCATCGAGAGGTGTGCATTGCGGGAGTATATTGAGTTAATCTTCTTCGCTTAGTGTGAGGTTGTAGCAACGCTTGTCTATGAGCCATCGCAATGCTTGTCTATGAGCTGATTAGCCACAACTAACTTCCTGGGAGGGTGAGTAGTGGAACACACTAAAGCAAAGTATGCATTGTTCCTAGAGATAGGCACGATTTTATGCTCAACGCAACCATGCATTATAAAGATATCGACATGCAGCTGGCCACCGAGAGGTGTGCAATGCGTTAGTATGACAAGCTGGGATTACTAGAGCGGCCTAACATAATGAATGTTATTATGTGTTAACAACTGTTGCATCTCTACTAATTCTCATAGTTAAACTTCCATTGTTCAATCTATTTAGTTAGGAGTAGAAGTAGCGCATAATCCTTTAACTTTTTTCTTTTTAGCTTTATTCATTGCCTCAAATGCATTATTTCACAGATATTATTGAGTTACAAGTCCTTGTGTTCGACCTCGGATCACCCCGAGAAACCGGCGCCAAAAACTTGTTATGTGGAAAAGGGAAAGGAAAATAATCATGCATCTTATGTTATGCATTGGTCTTTATGCATCGATGGTCATGCATTAGACTAGAAAATATACAATATGTGTTTAAGCATGTATGCGATAACCATGCGTTCCTGTCATAAGTTTTCTCGCTTTCTCGCCAAGTATAACGAGAACGCAAGTTTCTCGGGGTGATCCGAGGTCGAACACAGAGACTTGTAACTCAATAATGTCTATGAATAATGTGTTTAAGGTGATGAATAAAGGTAAAAAGACAAAAGTTAAAGAATTATGCGCTACTTCTACGACAAAAGTTAAAGGATTATGTGCTACTCCTACTCCTAACTAAATAGATTGAGCAATGGAAGTTTAACTATGAGAATAAGTAGAGACGCAGCAGTTGTTAACGCATAATAATATTCATTATGTTAGGTCGCTTAAGTAATCCCAGCTCGTCACACTAATGCATTGCACAGCTCTCGATGACCAGTTGCATGCCGATATCTCTATAATACATGGTTGCGTCGAGCATAAAATCGTGCCTATCTCTAGGAACAATGCATACTTTGCTTTAGTGTGTTCCATTACTCACCCTCCCAGGCAGTTAGTTGTGGCTAATCAGCTCATAGACAAGCATTGCGACGTCTCATAGACAAGCGTTGCTACCGCCTCACACCAAGCGAAGAAGATTAACTCACTATACTCCCACAACGCACACCTCTCGATGGGTTGCTACATGCATCCTATCTATAAACTGCATGATTGAGTATGCGACTACCTTTGATAACTAAACAATGAATGTAAACGATGATAAAGGAGAAGAAGATGAAGAAGATGAAGTTTAAGGAACTAATAGATGCATTGATTATAAAATGTATTAATGTCTTAAGTCGAAATGTAATACAATACAGAGATAAGAGAATATGTGGAAGGCTAGATGCAAGAAATCTCTTGCTTTTCATCGGAAATGAGTCAAGACTGCTGGGGTGGCGCCATGGATGGATGGTGGAGAAGTCTCTCTCGAGCTCTATCTCCAGCGTAGCTCTGGTCGTCACTCGGAAGGGTCTGTGGAGGTTTGCTCATGCTCTTATCTGTGATCACAAGGATTCGCCTCAAGGCAGAAGCTCGGATAACTTGAATTTGGGCTCTAAGGCTCTATTTATAGAGCTCAAACACCGACAGAATTGGTGGTCCCGCTCTGAATCACTGCCACTTCTGACGCGGTAGGTGAAATGTCAACATCATCTTATCTCTTTGATACTCCCAAGGTATGCATTCATGCTTGTTTCTTCTGAAGTATCAACGCATTCCATTCACTTTGCGATCGACCTTCTATCATAGTTATCACTTTGTAGCTGCGACATTCGATGCGACGAACTGGTCAGATCAACGCATGCGATTAACTTTACGATGGTCTGGGATCAACGCATGCAATCGATTCCTGCGATAGCTACAAAAATAGACATTTTGACGTAGAATAACGCATAATATAGGGTTAGCAGAGATTTTCAGTGCTTATCGACGCAAGCTCACTTTTCACATGAATTCTTAGTATTATCACACATATTCTGCTTATTAACCCTCATAATTCTAAGTAAAATGCTACAATAACTTGTATTTCTACAAGCTACACCCCCAAACTTAGAATCATACTTGTCCTCAAGCATGTCTTATACTTAGGAAATTCAAAATTTATCTTCTGGTTTTCCCTTTGCGTTGACCAGCTTTTCAAAATATAAATCACTTGCACCTCTAACCTTGGCAGCAACACTCCCCTGAAAATTAGCTACTTCTTCTAAGAGATCTTTTCTAAGTTTAATTCTAGCAAGCTTCCGCTCAAAAACTTTTTACTCATTTCAAGCAACTTTGCTTTTAGTTTTTTACAATGCGTTTGTTTAATAAGATTCAAAGCTCTGCGATATATTATTGAATTGGGGCGTTGAACCTGTTACGCTCTTCGCTTTGGCTTGCCCCCACGGGTGTCATGCGGGCATCCAACTTCAGTTGCGTGCCATGTTCAACTCAACTCTTGTCTTAATTTGGGTTGTTCTAGACAGAAGAATTGTTCTTATGCATTGATCTTGGCCACTTACTTTCATTTTGGCTTACCTGCATGGGTGTTAAGCAAAGTATCCAACTACGGGTAAGTACATTTCACAACTTTAACTCTTCTCAGCTTGGGTTTCCCCTTTTGTGCTGACAGTGGAGTTTTATTATGATTTATTTTTTAATCATCGCAATGTGATGGACGCATTTGCTCGGACCACTGCCACCCCCAAACTTAGAAAGTGGCAGTGTCCTTGCTAAAAAGCTAAAAACAAACTCGTTCAGGAATGCGGTAAAAGATGTTTGAGCAGAGGTTTACACATAATAAAACTTAGACTGTCAAACCTTGAAGAAGCTATTAAAGTAAGGTGAGCCTTACGACGTTTAGTTAGTGGATGGAGTGAATTATAAGTATCATCATGGGTGTTAATCGTTCAATGTAAAGGTAGGCAAGCAGAAAAAAGAGAATTTCAAAAGGATAATGCATAAAAGATCACAAGAAAAGAACCTACAAGCAGAATAACAATTGCGTCAATACTTTAGAATTCATGCGGAGGACATAGCCATGCGTTAAATGATGGAGAGGACTCTTATGTTGAAACCACGCACCGAGAGGAGTTATTATCGCACCCACAAGGAGCTAACGCATACCACATCCAAGAAAGCAGCCACAAATCCAAACTGATAATAATCAAATAAATAAACCAAAGTTAACTAGGAAAGCAAAGTAAAGATAGAGTAGAAGACGTCCCTGGAGAAATTGGAGTGAAGCTACCGCAAGGAATCTTCCACGCAGGAGATTGATCTCAACTGCTTAGGTCAAGAGACTCGTTGTCCCGACCATTGAAGCTTCCAGCATTTGTTGGTCGCATGTTGTTTGACATGCTCCTAAGACTGCTTCCAGCTCATGCGACAGATAGCCTTTCTATCTCGGGGTCAAAATTGAATTTTGGCGCATCGCCTTCACTCAAATATCGTTTGCAACTTGGTCGCACAAGCTACAATACGCCTAAGACTAAAAAGGTGCCTACGAAAACACAAAACTTAACAAGCTATTAGCTACCAAGTCCCCGACATCGGTGCCAAAAATTTATTCTACATTTAGAATGCCAATGCAAAAATGATATGCGATGTCTTAATCATGCTAAGCGATGATATATGCGATGTTAGAGAGTTCACTGTAAAATGTCAATTGATGCGTTCATATAGTTTATGCGTGTCACAAGTTTTCTCGCGATGAAGCCAAGTATAACTCCACCGTAAGTTTCTCAGAATGATCCGAGGTCAAACACGGGGATTTGCGATGTTTGTGCAACAATGAAGTGATATATGTGATTGTAAACAAATTAAGATTGTGAAGTGCTAAAGAGTAAAATGTGATGATAAATGAACAAACAGGTAAATAAAGTTGAGATTGTGCAAGGTGTGCGTGAGTGAATGTGATGGCAAGTTTTATGGATAGAAACACAGAGTGAAAGCGAGTTAAGGGAAAAGATTATTGCAAGTTTGTCAATCCTGTTGAGGATGCAACTAAGGTTCCATCTTCCCTTGGCTTACACCTCTTGGTGATCGCCCGCGTCACCATATTTCTATGATGATTAGGGACGAACATTTCCAAATGCAAGGTTATTTCCATCTCTAGAAATACTTCTTGCTTTAGTTAATGTATTCTACCAACCTTCTTTCGAGAGGTGGATTAACATCTTCACTTCAGCTCTCGCAGGTGAAGATGCCATTGAGTGTACGTTAAATAAACTTAGCTGACTTCTTCAACATGGATTGACTCACTCGTTCAATCCTTCCCCCACACCCTAGAGGTTTAGTGACTCATGGTGAAAGAAATGAAGGATGAATGCATAATGGTGAATAGAGAGATGAAGATGAACATGATAGTGATATTAATTGGTAAAGATAAAGTGTTTGTTACAAAGATATGAATGAAAGACAGAAAATGAACAACAAACGATGAAGAGAAAGTAAGAATAGTCGAGAGCTGCGTGTCAATGTCTTGGCATGGATCCCGATCGGAGCTGCTTGCTTGCCAACACGATGGAGAAATGAGGTGGAGAACTTCCTTCTCATGAGAGTTCTTAGGGGAAGAATGTTCCCTGCATAGAACTTATTTTTCGTCTCTTTTTCCGTGTGTCCTCCTTGTGCTGAGTGTTGTTATTTATAGACTTTAGCACCTCTTGCCTTAGTGGTCCTGCTTTGAAAAGTTAGTTTTTCCTGTTGAGGCTTGGTGGGAATGTCTACTCTGCTCTACGTTCCATTTGTCAGGCTGTACATTAGAGAAAGCTATACGATTTCAGAAATCCCTGAGAATGCATTGATCTTTTTGTGCACGAGCAATTTTCGCATGCGGTGATACCTGTTACCTACAAAACAAAGGTTTGGACATCCTTTTTGCCATCACAATGTGGTCAGCGGGTGTGTTTGCGATACTTTTACAATCTTTGCGTTTTTTAGCCAATTTTACTACATTCGACGCAACTTTTCCTTCCTATTGTCGCATATTCTAAGTAAGATGATATAAATAACTTGTATTTCTACCAGTTATCAGGTCACCTATAGAGTATTAGTCTATGGTGTTGGGGTTTGTGCCCTAAAGTCTCGTGTTCTGTAGTTAGTAAACAACTTTGTATAAACACTTGTGATGTATAATATATATGATATTTACTTCACTACCTGACTTTACACATTTAGATGTTTTTTATTTTACCATAAACCAATAAATTTAATATCCATGGTTGTCTTTATATAACTTAAGCATGTATATAGTGACATACAAGTGGATCATATCTTAAGTCATAACCAAAATAGTCTATAGTAAATGGATAGAGGAGGGAAACCTTATCTTAGTAACACTACGGACGCGGTCCACTTTGTGGAATTGTTACAAATTTTGTGACTTGTCACAGATGGTCCGATCCTAATCATTCGTGTACATGCGAGCGAGGGCGTCCTATACAAAGAGTTTGTATAAGACTTGACCTCGAAGTGTTAATGTCTTGTCATATAACTTTGTTCATGACTGAGACTTCACTTTAATAGGATGACCATAGGTAACATGACCTCAATCCTGAGTGAGTTGGGAACTCCTGGCATTGAAGGCAGTCCATTTATTTGCATGGGTGCGAGTAGCCAGAGCGCCGACTCAAACCTACCATTTTGGGGATTCATCTGATTTGGAAGCTGAGAACTCAGCTTCACAAAATGGAGTTCACTCCTTCCCCAAAGTAGGGGTAAATAGATAGATTGTTCTCTTAAGGGCTGATCCCGGGGCTTGAACGATGTGGCACCACGCACCTTCTCATGGCCCGAGAGGTGTTCACACATAGTAGAACTATGTTGTGTTGTTCATTAGAGAGATCAGTGGTACATAAGGAGGAAGATGTAATTACAGGGGTAAAATGGTAAATTGACCTGCTGTAATTACGAGCATCTGTGAAGGGTTATCGTACTAATGATTGGTTATATCCAATGGGCATAGAAATATATCTATGGCAAGTAGAGTTCAACTGTCGGTCTTTAGTTGAATGCCTGGCAGTTAACAGATGGTGGATATCGTGACTAAAGAGTTTAGTCAGCTATTCACGTACCGTTGAAGCTTCGAGTCATAGGTTCATAAGGTCCCTTTTGTAGCTTGGATACAAGTTGAGAGTCGATTTTTGGGTCAGTTTGAAATGTTCAAATTGACAAGAGGGAGTTCGATTATATTTGATATAATTGAATGAGTTAATTAAATATGATATAATTAACTTTATGTATGAGATACATTAATTTGGAAGAAATTGAATATAAATATAATTTATATCTAGTAGAGAAAAATATTATAATTAATATATGATATTAATTTATATGTTATGAATATGATGAGATCATATTCAATGGACAGTTATAAAGGAAATGGGACGGCGTCTCTTCTGTTCTAAATAACGGATGAGTGTATTGAAAGATCACTTTGAGATGCATAAATAGCTGAAGGTGTGTTGAGCATGGAAGCGCGAACATTATGT
Organism: Benincasa hispida; assembly: GCF_027475165.1. Classification (NCBI taxonomy): domain Eukaryota; kingdom Viridiplantae; phylum Streptophyta; class Magnoliopsida; order Cucurbitales; family Cucurbitaceae; genus Benincasa; species Benincasa hispida. Next base: position 51,600,425 of record NC_143484.1, on the reverse strand, counting down.
TAAAGAGAATGTCATCATTTAAAAAATCAGTGCCCATACGATAGTGCATGCACGATCGCTTACATATATGATATTGTTAATCGATCGCTTACCGATTACACCTTCGTGTGCTACTAACTAAATGATCGTTTACCTTTTTCTAAGCGATCATTTAGCTCTTGATATTTACTAAACGATCGTATAGACGATCACTTAGTTTTTCCTACATGATCGTTTAGACGATCGCTCTCCCTTTTCCTACACGATCGTTTAGACGATCGCTTACCCTTTCCTACAAAATCGTTTAGACAATCGCTTACTTTTTCCTACATGATCGTATACTTCACCTAAACGATCAAGCATCTTGTCTATGCGATAGAAACGACCTCATCTCCCACATTCTTGATCGTTGTGTACGGTCTCTCTTCCTCCTTCCCTCTACCAAATTCGAACAAAGCCCACACTTTGGATTCTCACTCCAAGAATACTGAGGGCTCTGAGTGGTGGTATCATCTCCGTTTACTTCTGTCTGAGTGGTGATTGTTCGAGGTAGACGGTTGGGTTTTAGACTCGCTGTGAAGAAGAAATCTTCATCTGGTATGATCTCTTGATCTCTTTAGCATTATGAATGCATATTAGTATGTTTTGAATGTATATGTGGTAATTCTGTCACAATGAATTAGAAAGATCCGTTTTCACTCGTAAGTACTCTTGAATAAAAGTTCCTTCATATGGGATAGACCACGACTGGACTAGGGCAAGTGAAGATCTTGTACTGGCGTTTATGCCCTAGTTTATTATTTTGTGTACTTGTAATTTGATTATCTTATACACTCCACTAGTTTTAGGACAAGTGGGAGATTATTGGGGTTGATACCCTAAGTCTCATAGAGTCCTGTAGTTTATAAACAATTGTATGAACAAACATTTTGTGATTTATAATATATGATATTTTATTCACTTCAGTCTATGAAATATGAGATATTTTAGTTGTATTAACCACAAACCAATAAACTAAGATCCATAGTTATCATTGTAACTTAAACATGTATGTGGAGACATACAAGTGGATCGTGTTTTAAGTGATAACCTAAATGGTCTGTAGTATATGAATAAGGAGGGATACCTTATCCTGGTGAGACTACGAGTGTGGCCCGCTTTATATGTGTTACAAATGTTGTAAAGTGCTACAAATGATCTAATCCTAATCATTCGTGTATTAAATATATAAGCGGGGATATTCTATACAAAGGAGTTTGTATAAGACCGAACCAAGAAATGCTTAGTCTCTTTATATAATACCGTTCATAATTGAGACTTTCATTTCACTATGATGACCATAGGTAACATGACCTTAATCCTGAGTGAGTTGTGAACTCTTGTCTATGAGGGTGGTCCTTTGATTTACATGGGTAAGAGTGGCCATATCACTGACTCAACAAGCATACCACTTTGGGGATTCATCTGATTGGGGAGCTGGGAACTCAGTTATACAAGATGGAATTCACTCCTTCCTTGAAGTAGGGGTAAGTAGATAAATTGCTCCTTTAAGTGTTGATTCCGGGGCTTGAACAATGTGGCGCCACACCCTCTCTTGGCCCGAGAGAGGTTTAGTCAAAGTAGTGTTGGGGTTGGTGCCCTAAAGTCTCGTGTCCTGTAGTTTGTAAAAAGTTTGTACAAACACTTGTGATGTATAATATATGATATGTTACTTCACTTCTTTATTTTGCTCAGTTGTTTGTTTTATTTGCTTTACCACAAACCAGTAAACCTAAAGTTCCTGGTTATCTGTATGTAACTTAAGTATGTATGTGGTGACATGCAAGTGGATTGTGTCTTAAGTGATAACCAAAATGGTCTATATTATATGGATATAGGAGGGAAACCTTATCCTGGTTATGTACTTATGTAGCCCACTTTATGGAATGGTCACAAATGTTGTAACTTGTCACAGATGGTCTGATCCTGATCATTCGCGTAGAGGACATGCGAACGGGGATGTCCTATACAAAGAGTTTGTATAGGATCTGACCACGAAGTGTAACGTCTCGTTATATAACACCATTCATGACAGAGATTTTTCTTCACTAGGATGATCATATGTAACATGACCTCAATCCTTAGTGAGTTGGGAACTCCTGCCATTGATGGTGGTTCTTTGATTTGTATGGGTGCGAGTGGCCAGGTCACCGACCCAAACCTACCATTTTAGGGATTCATCTGATTTGGGAGCTGGGAACTCAGCTACACAAGATGAAATTCACTCTTTCCCCAAAGTAAGGGCAAGTAGATAGATAGCTCCCTTAAGGGCGATTCCATAGCTTGAACGATGTGGCGCCACACACCTTCTCTTGGCCCAAGAAATGTTCACAATAGTTGGACTATGTTGTATTATTCATTAAAGGAATCAATGGTACTTAAGGAGTGAGATGTAACTATAGGGGCAAAACAGTAAATTGGCCCAGCTGTACTTACGAGCATCTGTGAAGGGTCATCGTACTCATGATTAGTTATATTTGATAGACACATAAATATATTTGTGGTAAGAAGAGTTCAGCTGTTGGTCTTTAGTGGAATGCCTGGCAGTTAACAGATGGTGGATCTCGTGGCTAAAGAGTTTAGTCAGCTATTCACGTACTGTTGGAGCTTTGAGCCACGGGTCCATAAGATCCCCTAGGTAGCTTGGATAAAGTCGAGAATCAGTTTTTGGGTCAGCTTAAAATGTTCAAATTGACAAGAGGGAGTTCAATTATATATGATATAATTGACAAAATGTATGAGATACATTATTTTGGAGAAAATTAGATATAAATATGATTTAAATCAAATGGAGGAGAAATTACTATAGTAGATATATGATATCAAACTATAGGTTAAGAATATTATATGATTATATTCATTATTTATTTAATTAATCGGTTATATGATAATTGGCCAAAAATTTCTCTTAAATCGTGTGAAAGTGGGAAGATTGATTTCAGTTATTGTAACTGAAGAATAAAATGAAAATTGTTTTCATTTTGTAAAGAGTTCGAAAAAATTGCTCACGGTGTGGAAACTTCATGATCGCTTAGTTGAGAGCCTATACGATAGCGCCTTATCGCCTAAACAATAGCACACTCGCGCGCACTAAACGATCGCACTCTTTCTCTAAACGATCGTTTAGCGCGCCGATTTTTTCTAAATGATCGCTTACTAATTACTAGACGATCACTTAGTAAAACCTACACGATCGTGTACCTTTCTCTAAGCGACGAGCACTCGACTATATGATAGTCACCTACTATCTCTCACTTGCTTGTCGTTCTACACGATCGTTCTTTCCTTCTTCCTCTACCAATTCCATCAAAGTCCACTCTTTGGCTTCTCACTCCGAGAATACCAAGGGCTTTGAGTGGTGGTGTCGTCCTCGGTTGCTGCTTGTTTGTGTGTTGTCGTTCGTGTAGATGATCATCGTGCTGCTAAGCAACTGATTGCTGGGCGATTTGGTTCGTAGAGGAGTCGCTTCCGCTGGATTGAGTTTGAGTGAAGATAGTCTTCAATTGATATGTTTACTCAATCTATTGTATTTCATTTGTCAAACCATGCCTATAATATAGTGTTAAAATGCATACCTGTTTGTTAGAATGTGTGTGTAGTAATTCGGTCACAATGAAATAGGAAAGATCCGAACACGCTCATGGATACTCTTGTTTAAGAGTTCCTTCAAGTAGGACTATGATCTATTGTTCATTAGAGGAATCAGTAGTACTTAAGGAGTTAGATGTAACTACTGGGGAAAAACGATAATTTGGCCTAGCTGTACTTATAGCGATTTGTGAATGGTCATCGTACTGTTGATTGGTTATATTCAATGGATACAAAAATATATATGTAGTGCGAGTAGTGCAACTATCGGTCTTTAGTGGAGTGCCCAACAGTTAACGAATGGTGGATAATGTGATTAAAGAGTTTAGTCAGTTATTCACTTACCATTGGAGCTTCAAGCTACAGGTCCATAAGGTCCCCTTGGTAGCTCAATGGATTCAAGTTGAGAATCAGTTTTTAGGTTTGTTTGAAAGGTTCAAATTAACAATAGGGAATTTGATTATATATGATATGATTAAATTAATTCAATTATATATGATATAATTAATCTGATGTATTTGATACATTATTATTTGATTGGATGAATTAATATAAATATGATTTATATTAAATTCCATAAAAATAGAAAAAAAAACTATGGTTTATATATTACATATGATGCATAATTAAAACTATAGGTTATAAATGTAATATGATAAGTTAGTTATTATATTTATTTATAATCTATTAATTATATGATAATTAAATTTCGTTTTCTCCAATAACTACGTTAGTGGGTGGTTACACCGTTTTACAGCAACTGTGAGATAAAAGGAAATGGGATTTCAAAATCTTACACGACAACTAGTTATCCGATTACTAATCGAGAGACTAAACGATAAGACCGAGTTTTACTATACGATAGTACTCATTTCTATACGACCAAGTATCGAGTCTATGCGATAGGCTTTCATCTTCTACACGATGCTTCTGTCTATTACTCGACCATTTCCTCCTTCATTCCTATCCTTCCCTCATTCCAAAATAAGCCAGAGCCCACAACTCTTTGATTCTCACAACGAGAATACCAACGTAATCTGGTGGTAGTGTCCGAATCTGTTCGAGGATCGAGTTGATACTCGTTGCTGGTGTTTGAGGGAGTTCGAGTTCTTGATCCTTGCGTTCGAGTTTGATCGAGGGACACACTTGAAGAAACATTCTTTAAAGGTATTGTTTCTCTCATCCTTTATATTTAATTCAAAGCATGTTGTAATTTATTGATTAATGCATAATCTATTTAGTCTGATTGTAAATATTTGAGTTCTTTCACAATGATGTTTTGAACGATCCACTTCCGCTCATAGGTCCTCTCTATATTTAGAGTTCATTCACTTCATACATGCATAGACATGGGCATGGTCATGGAGAGTATAACGAATATTTATACTATGAAGTGCCTGCAAATGTACAAGAGCCACCAGAGCAACATTAAGAGGGACTAGAGTAACATCAAGAGGAACCAGATCAACCTAGAGTTCAAAGTCGACGAGATAACCAAATTGAAATCGACGACGTTCATCTTGTGGGACTCATTGATTTTTTTATAATTTTTTTAAATAAATGAAAAACTTTAAATTGTTATATTGATATGAGTATTTTAATGTACATTTTATTATTTTCCAATTATGAACCATAGTTGTAATATGGAAGAAAAAAAGATTGAGAATTTTTTATGATGTCTCTTAGAGTTAATTTTATTTATTATTAAGAAATACAAGGGTAAATTTTTTTTATGAAAAAATAGAACGATAAATTTACATAGGATACTTTGCTTAAAGAAGGTAAATGATTAAATCTTTAAGAATTTATATTAAAAAAAAAAAAAGCAAAAAGGGTCGAGTGTTCAAAAAATCGACCATCGTCGGTCCAATTTTGAACACTCAACAAAGAGGGATTGAGTATTCAACCCTCGACCTACATCAATTTTTTTTTAAAAAAAAATCGTACCAGTCAAATCCCAAAACTACAATATTTTTCTAGTTACTTTCAAATCTACAATATTTCACTAATTATTTATCAAACCTACAATATTCATCCAATTTTACAGGAAAACAATCATTTTTTAACCATTCTTTGAAAAGTTACTAGAATTAATCAATTTTTTTAAAGATTTAAGGCATATTTGATAAAGAACTCCAAACTCAAGTACTTTTGTTTGGTTTAGTCTCTTCCTTTCACACGCGTTTGTTTTGATGCCCAAACTCTATCAAACAATGTTGTCAAGTTGACGAGGACGTTTCAGTCATTTACTTCATCTCATATAAAAAAGACCAAAGAATAATAAATAATTCAAAGTCTTCTCAAAATCAATATTTTTCTAAAAAAATAAATCAATATTGTTTTTTCTACAACTACATGATGACACGTCTATTCTAACATCGAAGGCGGCCATTACTACAATTATAAATTTAGAGTTTAAAAATTATAGATCATCAACTCAAATCGACAAATTGAAAAAATGATCGAATCAACGTTAGTCAATTTGTGCACTTTGTTTGATAGTCGATTTTTTAATATGACTGAATTGCTTTTTTTTTTTTTTTTTTTAAGTTCCATTGTTGTATATTATATGCATCTACAATACCATTTTTTTTAGAGTCCCAATATTTTTTTTTTAAGTCCCATCAACTTGATAATTTTATTTTAAAAAAAAATCAATCAAATATTTGGACCATCAAATAAATTATTATAATCTGCTTTGTGTTTGAAACTCTAAATATAATAGTTCTATTTATAATTACTTGTACTTTACAATATCAAAACCTTATTTACTACAGTATATACTAATTTGGACTCATCTTTTTTTCATCATTGTTACAAATACAAATTATTATAACTCACATATTATAATAACCAACTTACCACCGAAATGATTGCTAATTGTTTTTTAACTTTCCTTTTGATGGTTTTTTTAATTAATATATTAAAAATTTGTGTTTTCTTTTCCTTTTCTCTTCTCTCCCCACCATTCCCATTTCCATTTTTTCCCTCTCTAATTTTCTCTCCCACTTCTTCTTCATCTTTTTTATCTCACTTTTCTCCCATCCTCCCACGGCTATTAGCATCTTATTCAACGAACGCAAGTTGTT